>NC_133622.1:203631363-203818863 GCF_048593235.1 Sminthopsis crassicaudata
GTTTGCTATTTCCTTCTCCAGCTCATTTTTCTAAGACAAGCATAGTTAAGTAGTTTGCCCCAAGTCACATGGTTATCAAGTGTCAGAGGCAAGATTTAAATTCAGAAAAGATGAGTCTTCCTGACTTCATTGTACCACCTAAGTATTCCTAAACTAATCCATCACCCTTAACTTATATATAAGGGAAAATGCAATATGAGGAAATTAATTGATTTCCTAAAAGAACACCTAAGAAGATAATAGAAGAACAGGATTAGAACAAACACAAATATCATCCAATTATTCTTGGGGTGGGATGGAGGGAACTCAAGGGGAAGGGAAGAAGATAAATTGTCTTCTATAGTCTACAGTCAGAAAAACAATAGAAAACTGTAGATTTCTGTACAAGTGATTTGTGAGAATTTAGAAAGCAATTACTGTGAGCCAGCACAGATTTACTAATAAGTCATATCAAATTATTCTCATTCCCTTTTTTTCAGTAGATTTCCTAATCTAATAGAAAATGGTAAAACAAACTGGAGCTAAGCATTTGATTGGGAGAAGCCAGGTAGTACAGTGGAAATAGCTCTGGCTTAGAGTCAGAGGACTTGGATCTAACTTACAACTCTGCCATTTACTACCCATGTAAGTCACCTGACTTCTGTTACATTACTTGAAAACTAATGGATTGAACTAAAATATTTAAGACTCCTCCAAGTTTAAAATTATATTTTATGAAGACTTTCATGAGAGGATGTGATGGAGAAAGGTGGGCCATATCACTAAATAGTTAAGGAATTCATAATCTGCTAACTAAGATGACTCAAAGACTAGCAATTAAATCAAGATTAACCTACAAAGTGACCTCTATCTTTTCCTATCAGCCCGGGCAAGTTCACCATTTTTAACAACTACTTGAATGAAACAGAAGTCAATACAAAGAGAAAAACCCATCATTTATTATAGTAAAAGACAAAACTCAGGATTGAAAGTAGATAGACATGGCAAAGAGCCAAAACATAAAGTTCTGGATTTGAATTTTAAAAAATAACAGCATAAATACAGAAATGAATTTACAAGTCAATTCCGATAGATTTGTGATGAAAAGTGCCATCCACATCCAGAGAACTATGAAGACTGAAGGTGGATCAAAGCATAGGATTTTCACCTTTTATTGTTGTAGTTTATTTGCTTTTTTGCCTTTCTTGTTTTTTTTTTCCTTTTTGATCTGTTTGTGTGTGTGTGTGCAGCATAACAAATATGGAATTATGTTTAAAAGAATTGCATGCATTTGACCTATATTGGATTGCTTACTGTCTTGAGGAAAGAAAAGGTGGAGGAGAGAGAGAAAAATTTGGAACACAAGATTTTGAATGTATTTGGAAAAATAAACTACTATTAAAATAAAAAATAAATTAATAGGATTTTCATTTGAGAAGATGTAGATGAATTAATTTAATACAAGCCAAGAGAATAACAACATAGGGATACTCAAAAAGATTAACATAATCTAAGGCCATACAAATAAAATCATAGTGTCTAAAAAAGGTGGTCAGATGATCATGAATAGGCCTAAAATTTAGGGAAGACAGTTTAATAAATAAAGGTATCTCACTGCATCTGAGGTCATCACCAGTCTTCTTAACCAGTGTCTTACCACTGGACTTCAAAGACACTGGAGGAGATTGATGACTTTCGACTGCCTCACTTAAATCCAATTGACTTGCAAGTCAAGATATCACCTTCTTAATGTCATTGGTCCTCTTCAGAAACAAAGGACAAAGAGTGTACTCAGTTCTGGACACTTAAAGAAAGTGCTGATGACATGATGGTATACTTAGAGAACCCCAAAGACTCTGCTAAAAAGCTACTAGAAATAATTCAAAATTTCAGCAAAGTGGCAGGATACAAAATAAATCCACATAAATCCTCAGCATTTTTATATATCACTAACAAAATGCAACAGCAAGAGATACAAAGAGAAATTCCATTCCAAACAAATGTTGAGAGTATAAAGTATTTGGGAATCCATCTACCAAAGAAAAGTCAGGAATTATATGAGAAAAATTACAAAACACTTGCCACAAAAATAAAGTCAGATTTAAATAATTGGAAAGACATTCAGTGCTCTTGGATAGGCCGAGCGAATATAATAAAGATGACAATACTCCCCAAACTAATCTATTTATTTAGTGCTATACCAATCAGACTCCCAAGAAACTATTTCAATGACCTAGAAAAAATAACAACAAAATTCATATGGAAGAATAAAAGGTCGAGAATTGCAAGGGAACTAATGAAAAAAAAACTCAGAGGAAGGTGGTCTAAGTGTACCTGATCTAAAGCTATATTATATAGCAGCAGTCACCAAAACCATTTGGTATTGGCTAAGAAATAGACCGGTAGATCAGTGGAACAGATTAGATACAAAGGACAAAAAAAAGGTACATCTATAGCAATCTAATCTTTGACAAACCCAAAGATACCAACATTAGGGATAAAAATTCATTATTTGGAAAAAACTGTTGGGAAAACTGGAAATTAATATGGCAGAAATTAGATATGGATCCACACTTAACACCATATACCAAGATAAGATCAAAATGGGTCCATGATTTAGGCATAAAGAATGAGATCATAAATAGATTAGAGGAACAGAGGATAGTCTACCTCTCAGACCTGTGGAGGAGGAAGGAATTTATGACCAGAGGAGAACTAGAGATCATTATTGATCACAAAATAGAAGATTTTGATTACATCAAACTAAAAAGTTTCTGTACAAACAATACTAATGCAAACAAGATTAGAAGGGAAGTAACAAATTGGGAAAATATTTTTAAAAGCAAAGGTTCTGACAAAGGTCTCATTTCCAAAATATATAGAGAACTGACCCTGATTTATAGGAAACCAAACCATTCTCCAATTGATAAATGGTCAAAGGATATGAACAGACAATTCTCAGAGGGAGAAATTGAAACTATATCCACTCACATGAAAGAGTGTTCCAAATCACTACTGATCAGAGAAATGCAAATTAAGACAACTCTGAGATACCACTACACACCTGTCAGATTGGCTAAGATGACAGGAACCAATAATGATGAATGTTGGAGGGGATGTGGGAAAACTGGGACACTGATACATTGTTGGTGGAGTTGTGAAAGAATCCAGCCATTCTGGAGAGCAATTTGGAACTATGCCCAAAAAGTTATCAAACTGTGCATACCCTTTGACCCAGCAGCGCTACTACTGGGCTTATATCCCAAAGAAATACTAAAGAGCGGAAAGAGACATATATGTGCCAAAATGTTTGTGGCTGCTCTTTTTGTTGTAGCTAGAAACTGGAAGATGAATGGATGTCCATCAATTGGAGAATGGTTGGGTAAATTATGGTATATGAAGGTTATGGAATATTATTGCTCTGTAAGAAATGACCAGCAGGAGGAATACAGAGAGGCCTGGAGAGACTTACATCAACTGATGCTGAGTGAAATGAGCAGAACCAGAAGATCACTGTACCCCTCAACAAAATACTGTATGAGGATGTATTCTGATGGTAGTGGAAATCTTCAACATAAAGAAGATCCAACTCACTTCCAGTTGATCAATGATGGACAGAAATAACTACACCCAGAGATGGAACACTGGGAAGTGAATGTAAATTGTTAGCACTAATGTCTATCTACCCAGGTTACATGTACCTTCGGAATCTAATGCTTATTGTGCAACAAGAAAATGATATTTACACACATGTATTGTATCTAGGTTATATTGTAACACATGTAAAATGTATGGGATTGCCTGTCATCGGGGAGAGGGAGTAGAGGGAGGGGGGATAATTTGGAAAAATGAATACAAGGGATAATATTATAAAAAAATATATAATAAAAATTATTTTTAAAAAAAAGAAAGTGCTGAAAGAACTAGGGATATTTAGACTAGAGAAAACTTAGGGAAGACAAAGAATAAAAGATTTAAAGCTAGAAGAGACTTTAGAGACCGTTTGCCTAGTCCAACAGAAAAGAAAACTAAGGCCCAATGGGATGGAGATTTGCCAAAGTCATACCTGATTGCTTTCTTTAAATATGAAAAGTTGCCATGAAAGTATGCAATTAGGCATATTATGTGTTGCTCCAAAGTACAAAATCAGGATAAAGGAGTAAAAATTACAGAAAAGTAGACTTCAGCTAATTATATAATAAAAAACATCATTTTCATAGAGAATGGGTGACTTCATAGTGAGTTTCTTGTCATTGAAAAGTGTTCAGAGGTTAGATGATTCTTTGGTCAAGTAGATTATAAAAGGGTGGCTTTGGGAGCATGTTTTCTTATGCTTGGCATATAACAGTTGCTTAAATGTTTATTGACTGATTTATTAACTAATAAATTAAGAGAAGTAGATCTCCAAGATCCCTTCTAGCTTTAAATTTTGTGATGCTTGAATTTGATGTGAAGTTGGGTTATATCACCTCTGAGGTCCTTTCCAAATCTAAGATTCATGAATTTATTAAAAAAGAAATTTACACAGATGTTTTCTGTATCAAAATGAAAAGTGAAAGTAAACAAATAAATAAGCACATGTGAAATTAAATATACAAGTTTAGGAACGTGAATTCCCTTATAGCTCTAAATCCTATGAATAATATATGTTGTTTTAAAAATTTGTCACTGATGGTATTTATATTAATTAAAATCAACATTAAGAAAATGAAATCCTATTATCTTGAACACATAAACACCACAGCACTAGCACTAGTCCAAATCAATCTGAAGACCATTGAAAGGGAAATGAATACAAAAATCACTAAAAATTGTAATCATAGAAAACCATACACTCCACCCAAGAGGTCAGTCATACTATTATCTTCAGGGCTTACGAGAGATTCTTAGACAGATGCTAAAAATATTTAGGTCCCTTAAGAGGGAAAGAATTTGAGAGAATTCAACTGTACTAAATGGAGTTTCAAACATCTTGTGTTTGCTGATTGCAAATTGATTCTTTCACAGCAGGTCCTCTATATGTCATTTCAGAGCAACATTTCATTGTGATAACGAAAATATAACTGAGTATAACTTTAAATTACCAAAACAACAACATGGTTGTGGATGGTTAGAGGATGAGAATTTTCTTTCAGGCTATTCTGAGACACCACCCAAAATGATTTTTTGAAAGTCTAAATGCCCAGATCCCATATAACAGATAAGTAATATCAATCAAGATTTTACATTCCAAATGAGTATGTTTACATATGTAACACAAAAACAAAAAGAATATAGTAAAGGATCTCTGAATTTATAAAATTCTCTATCCACATATATTAGAAATATTTTCTTCTATATTTCCTAGATAATATAGCATCCTTGTTTAAATTTAACTTGCCAATAGGTCTTAGAAAAGATAATTAGTTTATTATATATGGGAATGACATATTGATTAATTTTGCTCATGATATAAACCCTTCTAACATAAAACAATTTCAGGTCAATAAAACAGTAGGGATTTGTGAGATAATTAGTTTCTTATTAAATCTAATGCTCATTAGATTTATTGGGAGGAAATGGACTAATTCAGTTAAATAACAATTTGAAACACTTTTCACTTTCTGGAATCCCTAAAATATTTCTTAGAAACTAAATGATTCTGCTAATATTCCTGAATTCCTAGTTTCCTTTAAGATTCAGCTCAAGTACCAAGTCCTATGAGAAACCTTTCCTAATTCCACTATTCATTAGAGCCCTCCCCCCTAAAAAAATAATAACTCCTTTGCATGTATTTTGAATTTACTTATTTGTATAGATATTACTCCATGAATACACAAAATTTCAGTAGAATATAGGCCCATTGAGGGCAAGGACTATTTTAATTTATCTTTGAATTCCCTACTACAATGCCTAGCACATAGTAGACACTTAAGAAATGTTGAAAAAAAAATAAAGTATGAATAGATAGATTCATGGATGGTTGAATAGATAGATGGTCACTTGAGTGTCAGTTAAAAGAACTGAAGATTTTCAGCTTTCTGGACACTTAAGAGTGATAAATGCTATCTTAAAGATTATCATATGAAAAGATTCAATTTGTTCCACTTGGTCTCAACAGAAAGATCTAAAGAAAAAATGAGCTGCAAAAAGAGCATTTTAGGTCTGAAAAAAAATTTTTTTAATCATTAGGGATGTACCAAAGCTGTCTGTCTCCAAGGAAATGGGTTTCCTATGAATGGCAATCATCAGAGACTTGATGGTCTGTTAAAAACATAGTATATGGGGGCTTTCTATTCAAATGGAATTTGGACTAGATGAGTTACTTTTCCAACTCTGAAAGTTTTTGTGACTTGGAGAATTTTGAGCAGTAACAAGGGATCCCGCAGGGTGCTGGTCAGCAGCCATTGCTGCACTTTGCTTCACTCTATCCCTCAATGGGTCTCCATGCTAAGAGGGCACACCAGTCTATTTCCTAAGATACCCCAGGATGATACAAAGAAACTAATACCTTCTGAGCAGCATCAACTACCTCTCTCTCTCCTCTCTCCCTTTCCAATAAATCTTTTTTTCCCTTCCTTGAAAACCTTTCTTTACATCTGCCACATCCCTTCTCTTTCCCCCAACTTAGCAAATCTTCCTTCTTGTTGCAACACTGTATTTTCCCCATGATGCTACAGCCTCTTTTTAGTCTGAGATACTACATTTTAATTATCTGAAACTATACATGCAAATAATCTTTTAAAAGAACTTTATAGATAACCTAGGATCACACAATATGCCTAAACACATTACTTATAAACATCAACAAAAACCCAATAAGAATCAGTATTCATTTAATCTAGAACAAGATTCATAAATGTTTGGGTCTTAGAACATCCTTGGCAGTCTGGTGAAGCCCATGGACCCCTTCCCAGAATATGGTTTTAAAAGCAAAAAATACATAAGATTGCAAAGAAAATTAATTATCTTGAAATATTATTATGAATTTTTTTTTAATAAAATGAGTTCACAAAGTCAACTTTAAGAGCTCTGGATCTAGAAAGTACTATTAAGGGTAAGAAATTTACTTTCAGTTTTCAATGGTGAATCATATCTCCAAAATTAACCTGCTTATTAGAAACACTGTATAATACTAAATGATACAGTAATAGAATAGGAAGTCATAATGCCTCTTTTCAAATCTGTGTATATGGTAAAGTCTTAGCAATAAAATAAAAAGTTACAACATGAATTATATTGAGGAGAATGTGGAATTGAATAAGTAGGACTTTGAAGAAAAATGCTAAAAATGTTGATAGAACCAAAATATACATACTCTTAAGAATATTAATAACATCACAAATAGAGAATATTAGAGTTAAACAAGGCTTCATATCTTGTATAGACAAATACCCTCATAGAAGGAGAAACTGAGGCTTAATCTCAAATTAAATGAGATAGTAGAAGTGGGGCTTAAATCTGACTCCAAATTTGATGCTCTTCTAAATGCTGCTTACATTAATCTGATATCTAATTAGAAATTATAGTTCATCCTACTTACAACCTCAAGTATACAACCCACAGTTGAGAACCAGGAAAGAAAGCCCAAAAGGCTTCTAAATAGTCAAATACCATGCATTAAAGCTTACTGGAACATCTCTAAGGTTCCTATATTCAGAGCTAATTTACTCTTATTTTATCACAATTCCCAGTTACTAACTCCAAACAATGACAGCCATTTCCATGCAAACCTTCAAACTAACTCTTCCCCATTGGAATCTTAGGCCTTCATCCCTGACAAGTGCTTTGATCTCTGACAGGTAAGCTTCACCTTATCTCACTTCCTGGCCATGAAGTTAGAGGACATTTCCCCCACCTTCTTTTCATATTATGTTCCCTCTTAAAATGTAAGCTCTTGAGAGCAAGAACTGTCTTGCTTTTGCACAGTCCCGGTACTTTGCACACAGGTATACAGTAAATGTTTAATAAATGTTTTGTCCATTTTTCTATCTACTATCTCAGGTACTTAGCCAAATACATATTAGAAGCATCAAATTAGAAGAGGAAATAGACTGTTGGAGGCAAGAACACTAACAGCAGCAAGAAGTGATAGCCTAAGATCAAAAGGCCCAAAATAATAATAGCCCAAAAATTATAATATGGAGACAAAACAAAGTAAAAATTAGAGTTTTGGTGTTGCCATCAAATGATAATCACAAGGGCCATTACTTTAGGCTGTCCTATTTGATTACAAGTTGACACAAAAGAACTTCATTGTTAAATGTAAACAAATCAACTAATCAATACACACATTTATCTAAGTGTCACACACTGTAGTTACAAAGAAAAAAAAATAAATAAACAGTTCCTGCCCTCAAGGAACTTATATTTAATAGTGAAGGGAGGGGAAAGATATAAAGTATACATTTAAATCAATATATAAAATATATATAACATAAATATATATAATAAGTAAAGGTATTAGCTGATAGAGGAATCTAAAGAGGCATCTGGTCTGAGCTCTGAAAAACAGATTCTAATAATCTGAGTCAAGGAGGAAGAGGCATGAAGAGGCATGGTGGGGGAGAAGGACTTAACTTGTTTATAATGATGAGCTTGAATCTTCATAAATAAAAGGTTTTTATTAAGCAAGAGAGTCATTTAAGAAGTCAGAAAACTTGGTAATTTTTGTTTTAAAGAATTCAATCAAAACTATTTAAAATAACATTAAAAGTTCTAGAGGCAGCTAGGTGGCAGCTAGGTGGCACAGTGCTCTATCGAGCACCAGCCTTGAATTCAGGAGGACCAGAGTTCAAATCTGGTCTCAGACACTTAACACTTCCTAGCTGTGTGACCCTGAGCAAGTCACTTAACCCCAGCCTCAGGGGGAGAAAAAAAAAAAAGTTCTAGCACTTAAACTTTTGTCACCTGGAAAGATCCAACAAATCTATTTAGGTTAATAAAACAATAGATCACGGCTTCAGAATGTATACTAATTACATTTTAGATTATGCTTTAAAGTGTACAATTTAAACTATAGCTAGCATTTTGTTTAAAAATAAAACTTATGTTTCTAAACTATAAAGAATATGTATTAAATACAGTGACCAATCACAACTCATGGTGTAATGGATAAAGTGATAAACTTGAAATCATTCCCTGCCTCAGACACTTGTGGAGTGATTAGTCATTTCTCTGTGCTCAGTTTCTTCATTTGTACCTCTAAGGTCTTATTCAGCTCAAAATCTATGATCCTATTACTTCAGAGGATTGAAAAAGGATCCGACATTTTGTCGTAAAGATGGCAGACTATAAGTATAGAATGAAATATATTTTCACATATGGACAATGCACTAATCTGTTTTGTTCACCTGTAAAAAGGTGAGTTTTATGGGGAGTTCAGAGGAAGTCACTTAAAAGTGATGATATGAAAAGCATAAATCATCAATAAAAAAATTAAAGGCAAATTAAGTTTATGTAAAAGAATTTTTTTGGTAAATTCATGATTTGAAACTATTTGATTTACATTCAGTTTCTTTGAAAGCTGGGTATTTTATTCATCATGATTACAGGATTAAGTTTAGGAAGACCTGAGTTCAAATTTAGCTTCAAATATTCACTAGCTCTGGTCACTAAACCTTGTTTGCTTCAGTTTCCTCATCTATAAAATGAGCTGGAGAAGGAAACGGCAAAACACATGGGTATCTTTGCCAAGAAAACCCCAAATGGAGTCACAAAGAATCAGACTTGACTAACAACAAAATAATTGTCACAATTTACAGAAACAGCCAACAAATATTTGTCTGCTATGAAAAGGAAGTAATACTAGACAATGCAGAAGGATTAGAGGAATATAATTGTCTTTAAGGAGGTTATAATTATAGCGGATGTAACTAGCACACATAAAATGTAAGGCAACAAATAAGTGGTTCAATAATAATAAGTGTTAGAAGTGTTCAAAGAGCATTGTCTATTTGGGCTATTACCACAAGTTTCAAAGAGCAATCAACATTTGAAATGGATCCTGAAGGATGCAACAGTTTGAATAATTGGAAAGGAAGAGAATAGGAATTCTAATCAATAGAAAGTGAGGTGCTTCAATGAGTGGGAATGGGGCATAAGAATATCAAGAACAGGATATGAGAAAGTTAGTTGGTGATGGTGGGCCATTCAGAGAAGTAATTGGAGATAAAGTCAGAGACATGGATTTTTACCAGAATACAAAGGGCTTTGAATGTCAGGCTTAGGAGTCTGGCCTTGATCTGGTCGGCAGCCCAGAATCATTGCAGGCTATAAAGCACAGGGATAGCATGATGAGAGCCATGTTTGGAGAATATTAATCTGACAGGCATGTCCAGGAGGGATTGAAGATGGGGGAGGGAGAGACTGCCTGCGTAGACGTGAGATAACGGGCTATAGTAGTTAGCAGGAGGTAATAACGCCTATTGGGTGGTAACTGTCAAAACTAGAAAGCAATAACAAGTATGAAACATTACAAAGGGAAAATCAAAGGGGTTGTAGGTTGCTGAATAGCGGGTGTGAGGGAGGAGTCAAAGAGTGAAAGCTTTAGCACTGAAAAGGCCTGGGGCTCCTTCATGTTAGAGAGGGGACTGGGAATCCAAGTGGCCTGGGCTAGGCGGGTGGGGGAGAAAGGGGCAATAAGAGAGAAGGGAATTAACTCTAGTCCTTCTCCCTGCCAGCAGCAGGGAGCAGCCCCGAGTGGAGCCGGGGAAGGAGGAAGGGAGGGCAGTTTGAGGGAGCAAATGGGACTACGACCTCGGCTATTCAGACCATCTCGCCCCTCCTGCAGCGTGAGGGGGAGATCACAGACTCACAGAATGTCAGAACTCTTCTCGGGTGTGAGAGGGAAGGGGGGGACAACCACAATGGAGCCGGTTCTTCCTAAAACTCCAAGACGCAGATCCGACGACCACATGGACGAAGAGCACAGACGGAGTGACGGGCCCGGGTGGCCTTGGGAGGAAGCCTCCTCCGGGAAGCCCCCCCGGCTGAGGGGGCGACGGGCCCGGAGAGGAGCCAGGCCGGGGAGGAGGGTGGAGGGCGGCCCCGAGGGGTCCGGGGCTCCTGGCCCAGGCGGCCGGTTTACCTCGCGTTGCCGTAGCAACCGGACAGCAAGCAGGAGGCCGGGCCGGGACCTCTGCAGGCCAGACCCGAGAGGGGGGAAGAGGCCGAGTGGCCACTCACCCTAAGACTGCCAGGGAGCGGGTACCGGGACTGCCGGGCAGGGCGGGCAGGCGGGCCGGAGGCCGGGCACTCTGGACTCCCGGAACTGGACCGGCCCCCACTAGAAACTTTTCGCCCTGAGGCTGCTCGGTGGAGAAGACTGGGCCGCGCGGGGACAGAGCGGACGCGAGGGGCTCGGAGCGCGAGACTTGGGCGCACGAGAGCATCGGCGCGCCGAGGGCAGGCCGGGACTGGGAGGCCGGCCGCGACTGGAAAGGGCCTGCCGGGACGGGGGAGCGGCTGGGACCGAGGACCGGCCCGGCCCGGAGGGCCTGCCGGGGTGGGGGAGCCGGCCGGAGCGGGCTCGGGGGAGGACCACCACCGCCCCGGCCGAGGAAAAAAAAGCGAGCCGCTTCATTTGATTTTGTTTTCCCGAGTTACTAATTATCTAATACTTGGGGGGAATGTGTCTTTCCGAGACGGGGGCGTCAACAATGGCATCTTTTGATTGATTGGGCGATTGGGCTTATTCGAGAATTATTCAACAATTTAATTAAATACTTGCTAGGATTTGCATTTTAGTGCGTATTAACTATTTCAGTTACTTTCTCTTTTTCAATATAATTTGGTTTGTGTTTTGTTTTCTTTAATGGAAACTCAAAGAAGCCGCCTGCCCCCTGAATTCTGTGTTGAATGATGTCCACGGTAAGTATAGGTTTCCCTGCTTTATGTCTTGCCTGATATTAATGATATGGACAACCCATGGACAAGCTTATCTCTGATGTTATATTTTTCAAGGACATTTTTAGGAATGTTGTTCCCTATCCCCCCCCAAAAATCAAGAGCTAATATGAATGTATAACCAGGGCTTCCAGCCAGTCCTGGAATGGTTGGAGTTTTGTTTTTGGAGTAGGGAGAGGTTGTATAGCTAATGAATATACAAAAATATGCATATATGTACATTTTATGTATAATATTTTTATATGTATAAAATATAATAAAATGTATTTTCAGCTCTTCCTCCAGTGCCTGTCAATTGACTCAAATGGATCTATGATCTCATTGATTCAAGCTACCCTCTAAAATTCAGATTAGCACCATTGCATGCCCAGCCATCCTGTGCAATACTTGCCTCCCAATATGTGGACCCCATAAGGGGGACCAACCGAGGTGCCAGAGACCTTCCTCTGACTTCTCTTCTAATCTTTCAATTGTTGCTGGTTGGAGTTTCTCATTGCTTATATGTTGCCACTTATTGATAACAATCACATGCCTCTCCCTAACCCTATGGATGATACTCTTTTAAAATTCTTCACGGGTAATTGTATTCCATGACTTGCTGCCATGTTGAGTACATGGTACAAAATAAGCACTTAATAAATACTCTATCTTGCAATACTGGTGGACTGTTAATATTAAAAAGATAAGCCTTTGCTTTCATAAAGAACTTGAAGTCTCTAAAATATCTTTGCAGTTTTCCGAAAACAACACAGCTGGCTCTTCTCCACCTGTTCAAATCTGCCTGGCCCTACCTGGTTCATTTGTACTTTCTGTGCCACATAGACATGCTGATGAGTATGTTCTAGAAAGCATCCATAGAAATATCTGTTAAAATCTGAAAAAAAATATGCATCCACTTGGATTCTCCTGTGTAGATGGACTGCCAAATCCCTTTGAGTCGTTATAGATTTCTTTCAGGAGGCACTATAATGATCTTGAGCTTGAGGTAATCAACCCATTGTCATCTACAAATGAGACTCTGGGAGGAATTTTTTTCAGCTCCTTGGTCACAAAGGCAAATTATTGCTTCTTTTCCTTCTTCCTTCAAACGTACCCAAATTTCTCTTATCCTACAAACAAATAGGGGGCAGCTAGGTGGCACAGTGGATAGAGCACCAGCTCTGAAGTCAGGAGGACCTGAGTTTAAATATGACCTCAGATACTTAACACTTCCTAGCTGTTTGACCCCAGGCAAGTCACTTAATCCCAATTGCCTCAGCAAAATATAAATTAAATAAATAAATAAATCAAACAAAAACAAAAGCCACCTTTCAGGGTACCTTACCATTCTTCTCATACACTGACATCTCCCTTTCTCATCCAAACTTCTAGGGGAAAAAAAAAAAGTTTTCCAATATACCCTGATTCCACTTCCTTTCCTCTTATTCACTCATCAACTCTTTATAGTCTACCTTCCAATGTCATCACTCACCTGAAACCTCTCTCCAAAGCTACCAAAGATTTCTTAGTTGCCAAACCTGGTGATCTTAACTCAGTTCTCATTCTCTTTTTTACTTTTTCTGCTCCATTTGAAACCACCCTCTCCACTAGCATATTTTCTGTGATCTCAGTTTCATGACACTATTCTTGACTGATTTTCCCTCTACCAATCTGACTCCTCAATCGCCTTTGAGCCCATTATCATGCTTCCTAATTGTGAGTGTTCCTGAGGCCTGATTCTGGTCCCTCTCCTGTTCTCTCTCTCCGCATGCTTTTGGTAATCTCAATAACTCTAAAGGGTCTAATGATCATCTCTATACATTTGATTCCAGAAATCTATTTCTAAAATTCTTGTACCTTGCCAGACCTTCAGTCATACATACCTATTAGATATTTCAAACTATATCTCCAGTGATATCTCAGATTTAATATATTCAAAACAGCTCATTCTTTTTTCCCCAAAACCCACCTTTCTTCTAAAATCCCCTGTTTCCATTGAATGTACCACTGTTCTTCCAATCTCCCAAGTTCATAAAAATAGCATTATCCTTAACCGCTTATTTCCTCACCTCTTCACCCCACATATCTTCTTAGCTGTCAGGTTCTTCCCTTTCTACCTCTATAATACTATCACATTTGACCCTTTCTTTCTACTCATATAGTCACCACTTTAGTTAAATCTTTTATCACTTCTCTCTTAAGACCTCAATTCTCTCCCTACTCCAATCCATCTTTTACACAGTGAATGTTTTTAAATGCAGGTGCTAGCATGTCATTCCCCTGCTCAATAAACTAAATAACTTCCTATTGCCCAGATGAGAAAATATTAACTCTTCCCTTTAGCTTTTAAAATCTTTACAGGCTAGTTCTATTGTTAGTCTACTACTTCATTAAACACATATATAAATTGTTATTTCTACTACTTCATTAAACACATCTGGAATTTTGAGTAGAGTGCAAGTATGATAGCATGCTTTCTTCCATGATGAAAAGAATTTATTAGAATCTTTGAAGAAATCTTTTCCATTATGCATCATCTGTATAATAAGAGATTTGGACAAGATGATCACTAAAGTATCTGCTAGTTCTAAATGCCAGAGAACCAGTAGCCTGCTTACCTTGTGCCAATGCATAATCATGTTAGTCTCCTTGGTTCAGTTTCATCAGGAAACATCTTGGCAAACAACATTTTAAGTATGCAACTAATTAAACCTTCATTATTACAATGTTGTTCCTCCGTGTATCCTCCACTGTTCCATCATGACATTGAGGTTATGTGGACTCTCAAAGACTGTACTAGTGGACCATAAACTTTGGCATATCCTACTTGGAACAGTAAAGGCTTCAAGTACAATCCCAGAGATGGACTGTGTTATAGTGGAAAAAACACTAGTTTGAATTCAGAGACATTTCATTTGGATGCTGATCCTGTCACTTGTTATCTGTGCCTAGACAAACCATTTAACTTCTTTCAGACCTTGATTTCCTCATCTATAAAATAGATCTAGATCTAGGAGGCCTCTAAAGTCTGTTCTAGCTCTGACAACATGATTCAATAATTACATATTTGTCCTCTGAAGCCAGCTTAGCTAAGTCTAAAGAGGTAAATCACCAGAGAGGTGGATACTCAAGCTTTGGATTTAAACCAATACTAGAAAAACATTTAAACTAATCACATCAAAAACAAAAACATCCCTACCCACATAATTATATTGATGTATACAGTTAAAAAGTTGATAAAATACAAGACTGAATTTTGTTAAAAATCCTACAAAGCAAAGGCATCCAGTAATTTTTTAAAAACCCAACAACACAATATCTACTAAAATAAAGTAAATTTAAAAAATTTATTAAGAAGGAAATGCTAGAATAATTCCCAATAAATATAGGGGGAAAAGAAAAATGCACTCTTTTCCCATTGTTATTTGACAAAGTTCTAAAAATGCTAGCAGTAATAAAACAGGAGAAAGAAATTAAAGGCATAAATACAGACAAAAATGGAGATAAATCCTTATTTTCTGTTGATATGTGGTTTACTTAGAAAATTCTAGGAAATCAACACAAAATTAATGGAGATAATTAATCCACAAAAAAAACACCAATTCCATATTGCAATAATAAAATCTATTGTAAAAAAAAACATAGAAAAGGAAATACCACTTAAAATAACTAGAAAAAAATTTTAAAGTCTGTTACAAAGCCAAGATAAGATCCTTCTACAGGCAAATTCTATCAGATATCAAATCAAAAATTAATTCCAACATTGTACAAACTGCTTACAAAAAAAGCAACCCTAGCAAATTCCTGCTAAGATAAAAATACCATTTTGAATTTAAACCAGGAAAATCACAATGGAAAAAACTATAAAGCAGTCTCTAATAGCATTGACATAAAAAATTTTAAATAAAATATTAGCAAAGAAATTACAGCAACAAGTCAAAAAATGTACTATAACAAGATTGGATTTATATTAGAAATATAGTATTGGTTCAATATTTCAAAAAAGAAATTTATAATAGACCATATTAACAATATAAGTAGTTTAAATATATCAATAAATTGAGAAAATATGGAAAAGCATGGGAATACTGTACCTTTCCTTAATATAAGTAGCATCTATTTAAAAACCAAGAGTTTAAGTATTATATGTAATGATAATAAAGGCTTCTCCAATAAGATCAGAGGTAAATCAAAAATGTCCATTATTGCTATGATTATTTTATATAGTATTAGAATGCTAGTTATGGCAATAACACAAGAACAAGAATTTGAGGACATAAACATAGGCAAAGAGGAAACAAAATTACAATTGAGTCCTGTTTAGTACGAATAATGAATTCCCTGAAATGACTGCATTATTTAAATTTATAATGCTTATTTCATTGGGTTGGAATCAATTACCATATTTTACATAATTATAAATCTTAAATAGCATAAATTTGAATACATGTGACCACTTCAGGGAATTCATTATTAGCAGTAATTGGGAGCTATTGCAGATTATATGATGCTTTACTTGGAAAACCCTAGAGAGTCAACTAAAAAAAAATAATGAAAATAATAACTTCAGGAAAATTATAGGATAATAAAGTAACTATTAATAATAAACTTAATAAATCATCAGCATTTCCAAACATTACTTGTCTCTATAGGAATATATTTAAAATTCCATTTAAAATAACTACACAATCTATAAAATACTTAGGAAACTACTTATCAATACACACATAGGAATTATATGTATCAACTACAAAATATTATTTACAAAAATAGACATGCCTAAATAATTGATAAAAGCTTAATTTTCATGGGTAAGTTAAGCCAATATTACTAAAAGACAATACTATCTTAATTAAGATGCTTTTTCAGTGCTATAGCCACTGAAATCACTGAAGGATTTCTTTATAGAACTGGAAAAAGCAGAAACAAAATTCATCAGGAGGGAATGACAATCCAAGGATCTCAAGAGAAATAATGAAAAATAGTGAGAAGGAAAGAGTAGCTAGAAGAGTTAAATTTCAAACTATACTACAAAACAGAAGTTATAGAAACAACTCAGTAATGCTTAAAAAATAGATTAATCAGTGGCAGAAAGTAAGCACAAAACACACAAAAATGGAATTTTCCTAGTTTGAATTTTCCTGGTGTTTACTAAACCCAACTTATTTCCTGAGGTAAAGAAAGATTCACTATTAACAAACATTGAGAAAAACTGGAAAGCAGTCGGCCAGAAATTAGGTATAGACCTTCATCTCACACTGTATACCAAAATAAGCTTCATGGGGATGCATATGTTAGATATAAAAAAGTCATATCATGGACAAATTACAGGGATAAGGAATAACTTATCTTTTTTATCTATGCATAGGGGAAGATTTCATGTCTAAATGGAGATGTAGATTATTACAAAAAAATATAAGACAATTTTTGCTTACATAAAATTTTAAAGTTTTTTTTACAAACAAAAAAATGCATTAAAACTAAAAGGGAAACAACTATAAAAAAATCATTTGCAGTTGTGAAAGTATAGGAACAGTCAGTATTGATTTTTAAAAATCTAAATGATCAATAGGCAAGAAAAAAATGTTCCAAATAACTAACAATTGGAGAAATATAGATTGAAGCACCTCTGAGGTGCCACTGAACATTATATCAAATGATTATTGTTGGAGGGACTGCAGTAGTACAGAAACATTATCACTGTTGGTGGAGCTATTCTATAAGAAAATTTTTTTAACTATAGCCACTAAACTGCACACATTTTGACTCATTACTACTACTAGGTTTATATCTCCACAGAAATTAAAGAAAAAAGAAATAATTGCATACATATATATATAAATATAGCAACTCTTTTTGTTATAGCAAAGCACTAGAAACCAAGAAAACATCCACCAACTGGGAAATAACCAAACAAATTATAATATATGAATATAATGGTATACTATTTCACTATAAAAAAAAAAGATGGAGATAGCTTCAGAGAAACATAGGAAGACTTCTATAAACTGATATATAATGAAGTCAACTTTAGAACTAAGTGAATCATTTATACAACAAAAACAACAACAACAACAACAACAAAAAACAAGCATAAAGACAATATTGAAAAGCTTAATAATTCTGATCAACACAGTGACCTACCATGTTTACAGAAAACTAATAATGAAGCATGTTCCCTACATCCTAACAGGAATTTGTTTTTCTTGACTAGGATTTTGTTTTTCTTCTTTTTTCAATGAGGGAAAGGTGAAAAGAAGATAAAATAGGTGCTTGATATTTTTAATGAAATAAAAATTACATATGTCTGTATGAGTCAATCAATATCTGCATAAATATAATTACAAAATGCCTCTTAAAAAAATAAAGAACATCTTGTATTCCTGGAAGAATATTCAATATTCATGACTGGACTGTGACAATACAGTAAAAATGACAAACTTTAACCATAGTTAATTTATAGATTTGGAGCTATCACAAACTAACAAAAGAGATACTTTATGGGAGACAAAATATAAAATTCATTTGAAGAAATAAAAGTTCTAGAGTAGCAGTTCTTGAAGTATATTCTAGAAAGCACTGAGGGTCCTGAGGATCCTTTCAGGGGGTCCATGAGGCCAAAACTATCTTCATAATAAAAAAAAGTTTTAATTTCTAATATGACAAATATTAATATATTGTTCACATACACAAAAGTTCTTTGGGGTGATTTTCAATATTTTTTTAAAATGTAATATAGCATTCCACATCCAAAAAAGTTTGAGCCATCGATCTAAATTATCAAGAGAAATAATGAAAAATGTAGAAATGAAGGAAAAATACTACTTCTAATCCTCAAATGATATTATAAACCAATAAGTATCAAAAACAACAACAACAACAACAACAACAACAAGAAGTTAGTAATGGTTAAAAAAAAAATAGAAAAGACAAATGGAATAGACCAAAGAAAAATCAGAAATGATTGGACTCAGTAGTCCATAGTTCGATAACTTGAAGACAAATTACCTAAGAAAGCCCTTCTTATTTTAAGAGAATTGCTGGGGAAACTGGAAAGCAATTTGAAAGAAATTAGATTTTGGCCAATATTTACAATATACACCACAATTAAGGTGAAATGCATCTGTGATCTGAATGTCACACCTGAAATATCATACCATTAGAGAGCAGAAAAGAAGGAAATCATAGTCCTTTTTTACAGATACATGTATGGATGAATTCTTAACCAAACAAGATAATAACTGTAACTGATCATTTTGATAACATGAAATTGAAAAACACATGCATGAACAAAAGTAATGAAACTGGATACAAAGGGAAGCAATTAATCAGGTATGGGACAGGGAAGACTCCTTCTACTAAATATTTCTGATGAGAGTCTCTAACATGCAAGATTTATTAGCCAATTAACAGAAAACCAAAAGCCATTCTCTAATAGATAAATTTTTAAAGAAACAAACATTTCTCCAAAATAATTACAAACACTGGCCCTAAAGTCAGGAGAACCTAAATTCAAATCTGACCTCAGATGATTAATACTTCCTGGCTGTGTGACGCTGAGCAAGTCACTTAACCCCAATTGCCTCTCACAAACAAAAATAATAATAAAATTAAACCATAATTACAAACAATTAACAACCACATAAAATAATATTCCAAATGAATAAAAATACAAATTCAAGTAAACTTGAGGTTTCAATTTATTTGACAAATTGACTAAAATCACAAGATGTAAGAAATATTCAATGTTAGAGGAGCTGTAGAAAGAGATGAGGACATTAATTTACTATTGATATAGTTATGAAATGGCCTGACCATTCTGGAAAGCAATTTGAATTATGTGAAGAAAGTGATTAATTGATCCAGAAATCCCACTACTAGGTGTAAGTCCTTCCCAAGAACAGCTTAAGATAAAAAAAGAAAGTCCTCCATAATATACCAAACTAATTGTAGCAGTACTTTTTGTGCTAGCAAAAGACCAAAAACAAAGTAGATGCCCCCCCAACTGAGGGATGGTTAAAAAAAAGTGATATATAAACACTATGGAACTTTGTGGTGCCATAAGAAATGATGACTATGATGAACACAGAGAAATATGGGAAGATTTATATGAATTGCAAAGTAAATTAAGCACATTCTAGTAAACAATTTACAAAATTATTACAACAATGTAAATGAAAGAAACAATGACAAAAAAATTGAAATTGATGCTGCAAAATTATAATGATTAAGGGGCAGCTAGGTGGCACAGTGGATAGAGCACCAGCCCTGAATTCAGGAATACCCGAGTTCAGATCTGTCTCAGATACTTAACACTTCCTAGTTGTGTGACTCTGGGCAAATCACTTAACCCCAGCCTCAGGAAAAAAAAAATATATATATATATATAATGATTATATTATATATATATATATAATATATATAAATTATATATATATATAATTTATATATATATAATGATTAAAATGATTAAAATGATTAAGCTTGGCTCCAAAAAAAGATATGAAAAGGTATTACCCCCTATTGAGGACACTAGAAAAACAGAAGATATAACAGAAACATAGCAGAACACGGCATATAATTTCAGACTTTTTCAATACATTGATAAATTTTGTTGAACTTTTTTCCCTCTGGGAGATTATATCATGGGAAATGTAGGTAATATTAAAAAAGAAGATAAATCCTCAAATGTTTTAAATCCTATGAAACATAGCCATAAAAAACCATTTAAAATATGATAAAAAGCATATACTTAAAATCCAAAATTAGCATAGTTTTAATGGGGAAACATTTAGATCCTTTCTCAGTACATATAAGCAAAACAAGGATGTCCTATCACCCTGTGGTTAATGATAAATTTCTAGAAATGTTAGCAATAGCTGATAATAGAATAGTAATTCTAGAAATGTTAGCAATAAGAGAAAAATTAAAGTCATAAAGATAGGCAGAAGGGAGACAAAATTATTCTTCTTTATGGATAATATGATGGCTTGCTTAGAAAACCCTAGAGAATCAACAAAGAAGCTAATTAGAATAATAATAGCAAGATACAAAACAATTCCACACCAAAAAATTTCTATGTAGCAATAAAAGTCCCTGTATTATCTATCTAGTAAAAAACCTTTCTTACTACATCATGATGTGGTAGTTACCATAGAATGCCAGATTTTGAAGAAACTTCAAAGTGCATCTACTTTAATCTGTACCAATTTTAGGATTACTTCTACAATATCCCCAGCAAGTGACTTAAGTAAGGGAAGACACCCATTATCTTTAGATATGTTTTTTAAAATTGGGGGATAATTTTAATTGTTATGAAGTTTTTGTTTGTTTGTTTTGTTTTACTGTAAGCCTAAATCTGCCTTTCTGAAACAGTTTCTGTTAATTCTTCCTTCTTAATCTTTCTTCCACATCAAAGTCTTTTACATTTTTAGAAATAACTATCATCCTGGCTCTGTCATTTCCTAGCCATATAACTGCCTGGGCAAGACCCTTTATCTCTCCCATATGTAAAATAAGGTAATATAGTGTGGGGTAAAGAATACTGGATTTCATGGGATCCTAGATTTAGAAGCAAAAGGAAATTTGGATATTACCAAATCCAACCTTCATTATTCAGATGAGAAAACAGGCTGAAAGCAGGTAAGTGATTAGCCCAGCTAATAAATATCTGAAGAAAGATTTTAATTCATGTCTTCTTCAGTCCAAGTTTAACATTCTGACCAGCATTCTATCTAGTCAGGATTCAAGTTTTTGAGTTTAAATCTCTGCCATTTACTAGCTATGATACTTTAGACAAATTAGACTATCCTTCCTCACATCCTTCACTGCTCTTATAGTCAGAAATCCTATTTGCTGAAGAAAAAACATACTGTGTTACCTAAAGGATATTTGGAGGTTTTGAGTTTTCTTGCAAAACATTTAAGTATTAATGCTTCAATGTTTGTCCTACAATGGTAAGATGAGTCTGTTTTCTTTTCCCCCAAGGTATTCATGTGTTCTCAGCTCAGGTATATCAAATATCTATGAAATAATGGATTATGGTACCATGACCTTAAGACAATGTGAGGGTAAACCATTTAATCTATCCTAGATTACATTATTTTCATTCTTTTCCAATAATTGCTCCTGTGACCCAGAAAAAGTATTGTGTGCTGTTTACTGAAATACTCTATGGTAACTTTTGTAGTCATGGTGTAATGTTTAATTGCTTAACAAAATAAAATCTAATTGAAGTTTGTCAGTCGAGTAAAGCCTGATACTATTATAAATATCTAGCATAACTTAACACAATGAGCTCTGAAGTTTGCCGACTCTGCTCATAAAAAAAAAAAATTGTCAAGTTTCTAGCAATAATTGGGCTTCAATTATCTTTTAAGTTGGGCTACAGTTAGTTTAAAGTGTAATAACACTGAATTCTCCTTGTTCATCAATAATTTGTAGAGAAAAAACTATTGCACTTCACGAATAAGTGCCTCCAATTTAGCTTTATTTGCAAGGTCAAATGTTCATGTATTTGATGCTCTTAACTTTGAGAATACCTTATGGGCATAATGAGCATACCACTGCTTAGAATAAGAGTAGTTCATATTTGAATCAAGCTTTAAAAAAGCTTCGAAACATTATCTCATTTGATCCTATTGTCTGTGTGACTTTGGACAAGGCATTTCCTAATAGCAGCTCTGAAGTTTACAAAGAACTTTCCTCACAACCCTGTAAGAGTGTCAGTACACCATTTTGCATATGAAGAAATGGAGACTTATTTGTGATGTGTAATGACACATAGTTGGATCACTACTACTAAATCACTACTACAAAAGAAATTTAAACCCAGGTCTTCTGATGTTGTACAAATCCACCATCTGGTAGAATGCAACATTGCTTCTCATCTATACAGGTACATAAATAATGCAATAAAAAGGAAATTTGTTTCTATAAAGACAATAATTGGGTTTTTTTAATGATTTAACAAATAGTACAAGAGAAATTTTTAAATGAACTTTCTTCTCTTTCTTTTTTATCCTTTGTTATAAAGGTGGTTCTCTGGATTCAGTTCAGTAATTTTTTAGTCATATCTGACTCTTTCTGATCCCATTTAAGGTTTTCTTGGCAGAGATACTAAAGCGGTTTGCCATTTCCTTCGCCAGCTCATTTTACAGATGAGAAAAATGAGGCAAATATGATTAAGTGACCTGCCCAGGATTATATAGCTAACAAGTCTCAGAGGCCAGATTTGAATTCAGAGAGATGAGCCTTCCTCACTCCAGACCAGGCATGTTATCCACTGTACCAGCCAGCTGCGCCTGGGTTCTCTGGATAAGGGACAGATTTTGTTGTCGTTGTCATTTTAGTTGCGTCAGACTCTTCATAACCCCAGGGACTTCTGTCCATGGGATTTTTTTGGTGAAAAAACTGGAGTGCTTTGTCATTTCTTCTCCAGTAACCAACAGTGGTTTGCCCAAAGTCACAGAGCTAAGAAGTTTCTGAGGCTGGATCGTTTATTTCTAGGTTATAAGGGATAAGAGAGATGAAATTAGAAATGAAGGTGATATAAAAACCAAGATCTCTCTCTCTCTCTCTCTCCCCCCCCTCTCTTTTCTCCATTTCTCTCTCTCTCTCTCTCTCTCTCTCTCTCTCTCTCTCTCTCTCTCTCTCTCTCTCTCTCTCTCTCTCTCTCTCTCTCTCTCTCTCTCTCTCCCCCCCTCTCTTTTCTCCATTTCTCTCTCTCTCTCTCTCTCTCTCTCTCTCTCTCTCTCTCTCTCTCTCTCTCTCTCTCTCTCTCTCTCTTTCTTTCTCTCTTTTCAAGGTTGAGGGGATGGAGCAGGCAATTGGGGTTTAGTGCCTTACCCAAGGTCACACAACTAGTAAGTGGCAAATCTCTGAGGTCATATTTGACTCTATCCACTGCCCCACCCAACTGTCCCCAAGAAATCTCTTTTTAAAGATAGAATTCATCTGGACTAACCCCTTCTCTCCAAATCAAACTCCAAGATTGGGTCCCCTGGAGGATGACTACCTTAGAAGCAAGATACTTTTTGCATTCTCATTTCTAAAACTATAACTCACAAGCTCCCACTAATGTGTTTACCTTTACTAATAAAAAAAATTACCATAATTAGCTTAAAATAAATGCACTCATTCAGATGACATAGCAGAAATGGTAGTAATAAAAGACTTCTATTAACCTAGGATATACTTTCCTACAAAAGCACACAACATCAATAAATTAAAAAAAAATTAAAAAAAAAAAAACAGATGTATGCACATTGAACAGCAGCAGGGAGGCACACATATGACCAAAGTAGTTTGTTCCTCTGGCACCTCAGGACCCTTTGGCTCTTCTTCTCATCCTGCCCTAACCCTGGCTCTCCTGGGTCTTAAGAGAATTCCTGGAACCTACTCTTCTGCAGAGCTCAATTGCAACTGCATCTGGATGCTTTAGGTCTGCCCTCTACTGAGCTAAGTTTCACCTACCAGAAGTCGGGGAGGGGAAGGGAAGAGTGAACTCCTCCCTAATGTCTGAAAAGAAGGCATCAGAAGTCAAGCAATGCTCCTTTTACCAACCAGGCTCCCTAGGGAATGTAGGATCTGTCAGTCTCCCTCATTGGATCCACATACATATAATGGAGTGCCACTGTCTCCTTTCCTGCCCCATCTCTGCAAATTCTATATTCTGTTAGGCCATTCATGGCAATGATCTTCCTGCAGAACTCTAAGTAGAAATAATCTGGAGACCAAGTTGCTAGAAGAAAAATAATCTGCTCTTCTCTCCCCAAAGGTAAATATGACAGTTTGCCTAAGATTAAGGGTCTAGAGTCCATTTTCTTAAACTGTGATACACAGCCCCATATGATGTCTCATAACTGAATATGGAAGTTGTAAAATTATGATTTATTACATTAATGTTCGATTTGTATGATTATTTTATATACTATATAGCCAGGGGCAATGTCAAAATTTCTTGGGTAGAAAGCTGTTGCCAGTGGAAAAAGTTTAAGAAGCCCTGAACTAGAGGAGAGAGATGTCTTAGTAGACTTTGCAGGTGAGCTGACATTTTCATTGTTTGAGATCTCATCTCCTGGGGAAGCAGTTTGAGCCTATAAAGAAGGCTTTTTTGAACCTAAGTATCTCTCCAATTGAGAATAAAAGCATCTGTGCAGTGAACCTGAATGGGACAATGAGTGGAAAATTTCTTTGTTATGACTAATGCGAATTATGTATATATATCACCTTTCTGACCAAGTTACAGCTCTGATCAACTTCATAGGGTAAGAAAGAGAAGTGCCCATCACCATGCCTATAGTGCAATTGTCCCAGAAAGTCCTTTTGAAGGGCTAAAGTCTCTGTCCTACCAAAGGGAGAAAGACTTGAAAACATGACTCTTTCTAGACCTTATATAAATGATTATTCTTCTTTTCAGTAAATATTACTGATCAACTGACGGACCTTCCATTCTGAGAGTTTTCCCCAAAACATATCCCTCTTTCTTGTTACTATAGAAAGCCCTACCAAAGTTTACAGGCTTGACATCGTCCTGGACCTCACTTTTCACTCACCCTGCTTATCTAATCAGTTGCCAAATGTTGTCATTTTTACCTCCAGAATACCTCTCACATCCATCCCCTTCTTTTTTATTCATACAGCTACCATCTTAACTAATAACCTTCACCACCTTTCATCTAGATTATTGTCATTGTCTCATTATTGTCCCCTTTACCTCTAGCTTCTTTCCTCTTCAATTTGTCCTCCATAAAGTTACCAACTTGATATTTTTAAGCTCAGGTCTAACTATATTATTCTCATATTAAAGAAATTTCACTAGGATTGACTTTAAAACATAATAAAAACTTGTTTGTCATTGAAATCTATCCATATTCTGGATCCAACCTTTCATCCCAAGCTAATTACTTTAATTCGTGCTTTCATTGTGCTGACCAGAATGACCTACTTACTATTCCTTATATATATTTCACTCCTCATCTTCTTACACATGTTGCAAGTATCCTATACATGGAAGATCCTTTCAGCAATCCGCTTAAAGAGCTCTCTCCCTCTCTCTCTCTTTCTTCTTCTTTCCTCTCCTTTCCTTTCTTTTCTTCTCTCTCTCTGTTTCTCTCCTTCCATCCCCTTCTGCATCATTACATATTTATTTTTTATATATTTGTATTCCATATTTTCATTTTTTAATATTTTGTATTACATATGAATGTTCCTTAACGGCAGGGACAGCTTTAGTTTTGAATCTATACCTCAATTGCTTGGGACAGTGTCTGGCACAGAGAAAGAATTTAATAAATACTTGTTGGATTGAATTTAATTACCCCAACTAGGAAATATTAGAGGCAGGATTCAAATCTGGTCTTTCTGAGAGCTGACCCAACAATACCTCCATTAGGCCATGATGTCTCTCAGTGCTGTCAGAGTAGTTATAGAATTAACATACCTGTATCAATCTAGCAAATAATTTCTTCCCAAAATAGCCCCCAGGAAGCATTTTTCTAGAAAAAGACAAGCATAGGCAGAATTGAGGGGCTTCCATTTCCCTCCTTGGGATATTAACAATAGAATTGCATCCCAGCAAGCATGAGTATAGAACAGTTCACTGCTCTTATTAAAAGAGTTTAAGCAGTATTAAATGCTCCCTCTCTGTTTATGAAACAGGAAAATAAGTTAAATATAAACTCAGCAAACACGGTTGACATTAGTAGCTACAGAATTAATATAGTTGTGTTAATCTAACTAACAATTTCTTTCCTGAATAGCCCCCAGCATGTGTTTTTCTGAAGACGAGAGGTAATAAAACCACCCGGGGACCTCATCTCATAGCAACACTTGCTTCTGTAGAAGAGAAAGCACCTTGGGGCCTCCGGGACCTCCAATGTTTAGCATTAATAACTACATGCAAAAATAATGACTCCAGCTGCCGGCTCTCCCTGAACCATTCTCTGTGCTAGATATATGAGAGGATTTATTTCTGTGTACACAAGTATTTGAATGCGAGTGCTCCGACACCTTCCACAATCTCAACATGCAGCTGTTTGGATTCCTGAAAGGCAATGATAGATCATCAAATGTTAAAGCTGGAAGGACCATCCAATCCAATGCCTTATGTCACTAAGATCCCAAAAGAGAAAGGGGATGGCCTAGGGGACATAGCAAGCTAGTGAGTGGTAGAGACAAGACCTCATCCCCTAGGCCATTTCTCTTCTCCCTTGCTATTCCAGTAGGTGTCTGTCTTGCTATACTGTGCAAACTTAGATATAAATATCTCCCCAATTAATTAATGAGATTTCTACATTTCTCTGGAAAACGTGGGGAAATCACTTCAAGGACTTTCTTCTCATCCATTTATCAGTGTCTGGCAAAGTTCCTTTTCCCCCTAAGCTACTAGATGAAAGCTAATTCCATGCGGTGGGCAGATAACTAGACAAAGTTACTAGAAAGCCAGAACTGGAAGTACACTTTGAGATGATCTAATCCAATCAGCCAATCCATAACTGTTTGCTAAACACCTATCATGTGCCTGTCGTCATGCTAAGAGCTGGGTATACAAAGAAAAAGAAAAAGACAATCCTTGCTTTCCAGAATCCCAGGTAGAACTAGATCTCAACTTTATCATCTGTCAAAAGAGGGGAAGAGGGCCAGATGAAATCTAAGGGCCTCTTCCTCTCAATCTCTACTTCTTTATCCAAGGCTCCTTCTACCGTAAACAAATATATCTTAAATCAGACTATGCCTTAAGTAAACATGCAGGGAATAATATTACAACTTGCATCTTAAAAACACCTTGCATTCAATCTTGTTTAGCAAAGTGTTATACGGAGGATTCTTGATGAATTATAGGTTGTATAGATGATCTTTAACACATGTTTTAAGTCTTAAAATTCTGTGATTCTTTGACTTTCTTATAATACTAAAATAAGTAACACTAACCCCATTTTTAAAATTAAAAAACCTAAGGAATAAATAATAAAACAAAGGATCAGGTCAGTTCAGATAATAACCCAATAGCAATATTAAATCTATTGCCTCTATACCCAAACTTTCCTTTCCCACTCTATCTGCTCATCCCAACTTTCCTAAACTAAATCC
This sequence comes from Sminthopsis crassicaudata, assembly GCF_048593235.1. Taxonomy (NCBI): domain Eukaryota; kingdom Metazoa; phylum Chordata; class Mammalia; order Dasyuromorphia; family Dasyuridae; genus Sminthopsis; species Sminthopsis crassicaudata. Next base: position 203,659,300 of record NC_133622.1, read on the forward strand.
ATAGTAAATAATTTCAAAGATTTTTCCCAAGCTCATCCCGTGTTGGTGCCTGAAAGAAAACCCCAGTGTATAATATCCCCTAGGTTTCAAATGGGTGAGAGGGTGTGAATTGGGCAGGTAAGCAAACCAAGAACATAGGCCATTATCCACACTCTCCCATGTCTCCCCCTCCAAGTGAACCCCTATAATCACATCTCACTAGGGGGACTGTGTTCCAGTGGAAATAGCTTATTCCAAATAGGAATTTCAAATAGGATTTGGAATGAGGAGACATGGCTTCAGGCTCCAGCTCTGCCGATATTGGATTTTGAATTGGAAGAGACTTTACATTTTACATTTGTAGATCTTTAGCTCCAGGGAATGGACTTGACTTGTCTGAGATCACATAAACAGCAAGTAACAAAGTCAGAATTTGAACCTGGGTCTCAGGACCCCAAAGCCAGAGTCCTTCATTCGACAACCCATTTCCTGTTACTTTCCATGTGACTGCAGGAAATACTATGACTATCGTGATCTCAGTTTTCTTATCTATAAAATGGAGCTAATAGCTCTTCTCAGTAATGCAATGATCCAAGACAATTCCAAGTGACTCCTGATGGAGTCTGAATATAGATCAAAGCAGAATATTTTCATTTTTTGCTTTTTTTTCTTTCTCATCATTTTTGTTTTTGTTCTCAGTCTTCTTTCACAACATGAGTAGTGTGGAAATATGGTTAACATGATTGTATGTGTTTAGCCTATATTAGATTGCTCGCTATTTTGGAGAGAGAGGAAAGAGAGGGCAAGGAGAAAAATTTGGAGCTCAAAATCTTACAAAGATGAATGTTGAAAACTATTTTTAATGTAATTGGAAAAAATATAATAATATTAAGTTTAAAAATAGAGCTAATAATCCTTACACCATCTACCTCACAGGATTATAGTAAGACTTGAAGGAGATCACAGATATAAAACATCTTACAAACTATAAAGTAATATACACAGGGGGTTGCAAAAGTTTTAGTGAAGTGTTAAGCTATAAAAGCTTCATAAAGCTTTTGAAACACTCTATATATAGAATATATGTATATGTATCAGAAACAGACACAGAGACCCCAGAGATAGAGAGCCACAGAAACAGAGAAAGAGAGACCCAGAAAGATGAGAGACAGAGACAGAGAGACAGACAGAGGCAGAAACAGAGGGAGAAAGACACAAAGAGAAACAGAAAAAGGGAGGAGAAAGATAAAGATAGGGACAAAGAGAGACAGAAACACAGAGACAGATATAGAGGAGATAGAGAAACAGAGAGAGAGACAGAGAGTTGAGAGAGATAGAGATAGAGATAGAGAGAAAATATTTTAGCTACTATTACCAATGCCTTGAGTCTGCTAATGTTTTGTGTCACCTTAAACAAATCTCTTCTTCTGGGCTTTAGTTTACCATCTGTAAAGTGTCATTGTTGATCAGATGATTTCTCGGATCCTTTTCAATTCTAATGTTCCATAATTGAATCTGTAATTTTCCTAAAATCAATGAAAGTAAATGTGGAAACAACCCTCTTTGAGTTGATAAATAACAGGACATGAAAAAAATTATGACATGTAATTTTTAAGGCATTCCCACAGCTTGCTTACCTCTTTGTAAGTCCTTAGTTCAGCCTCAGCTTCTCTTCTGCTTGGCAGACTGAAAAATCCAGATTTTTCGTCGTGTCCCAATCTGTTTCTACTTACAAACTGACCTAAGTTCCTTGTCTACCCAAGCAGCACATCGCTTCTGGTGCTTGTTTATTATTTCAACAGTTCAGGAACCTGTGATTTAGTCAAGCAAGCAACAAAAGACATTTATAAAGTACTTACTATGTGCCAGGAATTATGCTAAGCACCAAGCATATAAAGAAAGACAAAAACTTTTCCTGTCCTCAAGAAGATTGTACTATTATGGGGAAATAGCAGGCAAATAAATATGTACAAACAAGATGTATACAGGTTAAATTGAAGGTACTTTTAGAGGGAAGACTCTATGAGAGTGATCAGGAAATGCTTCTTACAGGTGAGACATTAGCTAAGACCAAAAAGAAACCAGGAAACAGGAAATGAAGATAGGAAGAGAATTCCAGTCATGAGGGATAGTCACTAAAGAAGTAAGTATTAATAATTTGATTAATTAATTAATTAAGGTGTAGGGCAGCTAGGTGGTATCATAATGCATAGAGTGCCAAGCTTAGAATCAGAAAGATTCATTTTCCTTATTTATCTTTCAAATTAAACCTCATTGAGGAGCCAGATAGGCACCTCCTGTCCGGTAACTTAACAAATTACCAGTTCTATATGCTATACTAGTCATAATACAGGCCTTTTGGCAACACAAGACTGTGTAGAAAAGTCCTGTAATGAGTTTCCTTTGAAAGGAAACAAATCCAGTACAACGTATACAGTTCTGAATCTAGAATTAGGAAGTCTTGAGTTCAAATCCAGCTTCGGATACTTGCTGGGATGCATATCCCTGAACAAGTGGGATAATAATCCTACCTACTTCCCAGTGTTACTAAGAGATAATATTTGTAAAGTGCTTAGTACGTGCAGTGCCTGGTACACAGTAGGTGCTGTATAAATGTTTATTCCCTATATACTAGAGAACTGACTCAAATTTATAAGAATGCAAGCCATTCTCCAATTGATAAATGGTCAAAGGATATGGACATTTTTCAGATGAAGAAATTAAAACTATTTCTAGTCATATGAAAAGGTCTTTAAACCACTATTGATCAGAGAAATGCAAATTAAGATAATTCTGAAGTACACACCTCTCAGACTGGTTAAAATGGCAGGAAAAGATAATGATAAATATTCCCTATATACTGAAAAATTGAGCACACTCAAGTTTTAGATAAGATGTATTTTAGGAACCAGGACAACCTCTCTTCGGACACAATGATATGTTAGTTGTCCATAGCAGCTGACAATTCTCTAGTGAAATTATGAGAGGGGCTGAACCCGAAGATTTTCCATAGGAACCCTCTGAGATGGCTGCTAGTAAAGTCCCAACATCACAATTTTCCAGAATGTGGGAAACAAATGCCATCTATTCCAGTAAAAACAACTCAATCCCAGCCTAACAGACTCCAAAGAGCAGCTTGAGGGAAGGAAGCTAATTAAAGTTAATCATTATAGGTGTTGAGTTCCTATTTCTGGATATGTTCAGGCAGGGGCTGGATGAATAATCACCAGTGATTCTATAGAGGGGATTCCTGCCCTGAGCAAGAAGTTGGATTAAATTACCCCTGAGGCCCCTTCCAGATCGGAAAGTCCACAAATCTATAGTTCTAAACCAAACCCAATTAAAAAGGATTAGGTTGAGATAGAGGTATAAATAAATCAGTTCCAAGTACACCCCATCCAACAGAGTGACAGAGAGGGAGGGGAAACCCTGATCCAATTCATCTATTCAGCCAGTCAAAAAGCATGTATTAAGCACCTACTCTATGCTAAGCACTGGGGCTACACAGAAAGGTAATAGACAATCCCTGTTTTCAAAGTGATCCATGCACAAATGAGCTCAACAGAGCTTTAGTTAAATTCCCACTATTTTCAGAATGATGATCACTGAAAGGTTGCCTCAGTGAAACTGAGACCTATTAAAGAGCTTAGCATACATCCAGGAGTCCTGATGCTCATTGCTAACTAAGCATATAAAAGAAAGAGGAGAAAGGAATTGGCTCCTAGAGAGGTAAGATAGTTTCTGCTTTTCTAGCGTGTGACTTATTCCCATTTAGGAGACAGACTAGGATCTAGGAGAAGTGACAATTATCAGGTATAGAGCTAATCTTTTCTAGTTTGAGCAATTCCTTAGAAGCCCACTCTCTCTGCAGAGAATATGAGAATTCCAACTTCCTTGGCCTCTGAACCAAGTCTTTTTTTTTTTTTTTTCATTTTATTTATTTTTTTTATTTATAATTTTTTTTCACAGTATATATTCATGAGTAATTTTTTTATAATATTATCCCTTGTATTCATTTTTCCAAATTATCCCCTCCCTCCCTCCACTCCCTCCCCCCGATGACAGGTAATCCCATACATTTTACATGTATTACAATATAACCTAGATACAATATATGTGTGTAAATAACCATTTTCTTGTTGCACATTAAGTATTAGATTCCTAAGGTGTAAGTAACCTGGGTAGATAGACAGTAGAGCTAACAATTTACATTCACTTCCCTGTGTTCCTTCTCTGGGTGTATGAACCAAGTCTTAAAGGAAGAGTTACTGTAGTTGTAGAAGACCCAAAGCAGGGACAGGGAAAGGAACATTGCCGAGACATATGTTCCTTCATACCTTAGCTTCTTCTCTGGAAGCCTTGGATTACATCTACCACCCCTAGCAAGCTACACCACATTCTTGCTTATATTGTACTTGCAGCTCTCCACTTAACTATAGTCTTTGAATGAGATAGAGTGCTGGCCTTGGAGTCTGGAAAATGGGTTCAAATCCTTCTCCAAATACAACCTAGCTATGTGATCCTGGGAAAGTCATTGAATCTTTTTGTGTCTCAGTTTCCTCATCAGGAAAAGGAGGAGTGGAACGGTTTCTAAAGTCCCTTCCAGATCCAAATTTGTAATCCTATGAATCTCTCCAAGTTTCTAGCACTCCCACTCTAGGTAGAATCAATTAATCCCTGACACATAGCTGAGATTAAAAAAAAAAAAAAAAACAAAAAAAACTTTTCTGAGAGATTAAGAAAAGAAAAACACATTAAGGCAAAAAGACACAAACATTTTCATTGGATCTGTTTGCTCAGGCATAGAAATGCTTTCCTTTTGAGAGAGATGATTATTTCTCTCTTGCATTAATAGCCAATTATTGAATTAGGAGTAAGGGTTTTTTCTTCCTTTCTATTTCCTCATTCAAAAACCAGTCCCTGTAGGTTATTCAGCCAGCCTTTGAAAGGCAGGGCTGATAATGAGATGAAATCTTGGGTGAAACTTGTCCAACTGAGAAAACTTAGATTTGATCAAAAGATAAAGGAATTCTAGTCTAGGTGAATTGGTGAATTCTAGCCCATTGTATTTTAGTCTGAAAGATGTGAGTGAAAGTGGATTTTCCTTTTGTCTAGATTGCCCTAGACTGGGTTGGGCTGAGAAGAGATAAGTGTCTGAGTCCAGGACTGATTGATCAGTCATCTTTCAGCCCTTCATTAGAATAAGCCTATCTCTCATTACAAGTTTCATTCTCTCATTTAATTGTTAACTAATCAGAGTTTATTGTCACCTGTCTAGGACACCCACTCTTCCAAAAGCATATTCGCATTGAGGGGCCTCCATGAAGGGTCTTTGGCTTATAAGAAATGGCCAAATGACCATCTTTATTATTTGCTAGTCATAATTAGTAAAATGATTAATTAACAAGAAAATTATGTCTCTTGAACTTTTTTATATGCCATATTATGTAACTTTCATTTCCAGAATCACTTCCTTTGCTACCTGGGATTTTTTTCCTTACGTGTCTTATCTCATTAAATATAAATGGAAATTGTTTCCACAGATCTCTCCCCTGAAATCCCAAAATTTCTGCTTGCTAACATTAAATATATCATTCACCTATACAAATAGATTAAACTTACCTGGGACATGTAGTGATCTTAAATTCCAGTTGAGCTTTCAAACATATTCCCTTCCTTTCACTGTGAGTTTATTCTCCCTTTCCAGACCAAAGAAGGATAATGTTCACATCCTCTGCTTTCACTCTGTGTAGCTTCACTTACCAGACAAGAAAGGGAAACTGGCTTTTTCTGAAGCATCATCTTGAGGCCAAAAGCTGTACCTTATCATTGCATCTCTCCTACAGGTAAACATAAAAAGCCTGGCACAAATAATTTTTATTGAACCTTAAGGAGAGAAAGATATTTGCAAATGTCCAGCCAACCTAGTGCCAATTTAGACAGGTTACCAGATCTTTTTCAGCTACTTGAAAAGCTTTTGTGAAGCCAATTCTAACTTTGCTCTGCTTTTCAGTTTTAAAAAAGTCAATGGGAAAAAGAAAAGATTATTTCTCTAGGTTAGAATTCAAATAAAACAAGACCTTCTCAACTCACTCTATAATTGTAAACAGTTTGGTGGTATTATTCTAGCTTATTATTCCAGTGTAACCTGAAGCCTTAGATGTAAATATCCCAAGAAACTTGGGAAGTTTTCACATTTTTTTATTCTGGTATGAATGACTATGTTGAAAATGTCTGCTTAATAATTTTAATCACAAAAATGAGACTATAAAGTCTAACATTTGGCTACTCTGGAATGAATGTGCTAGCAGATTTTGCTCCCTTTCTGACCTTTGGCCCCTCCCCACCAGAGGTCTATACAGTTTGACCAATGCCTGGTTTATCCCCTATATCCAGCAGATTATTGAGAGGTAAAAGCCACTTCTGGGCCCAATTGCCAATTGAAGCTTGGGTTTTTGGTTGAGATTAGGCTCATCTTTCCTAATAAATGACCCCAACTCAATGGTAAAGTGTTTGAAAATCAAGCCATATGTATATAAGTAAAAGAAACTTGATATATTTTGCCTTAAAAAGAGAAGCCCTAAGGAAAATATGGTATCTTCAAGTACTGGAAGACTCACCATGGGGAAAGAGAGATTCTACTGTGTTCTGCTTGACATTAGGGAGCAAAACAAGGATCAGTTGGTCAGTGTGATGGGAACAACACACTTCCTAAAAGGGAAATAAGCTGCCTTGGAAGGTAATTAATTCCTTCTCGTTGGAGTATTGAAATAAAATCTGGATAAACACTGGGGATGTTGCAGTGGGGACTCCTGATTAGTAAGTGGGTTAAAATAGATGAACTCTGAACTTCTGTGACTCAAACATGGAAGATTGTCCAGCAGGATGGTGGAGATTGCGTGAGCTCTTCACAAATGAACCTTTGGTTTCTTGGATGGTTCCAGAGACAACCCTGGACTAAGAAATTCAGCACCCACTAGTTACCTAACAAAGCTCTTTCCCCATCCTTTTCTCCCTGGACAGCTCCAGATTAAGTCAAAATGAGGGCTAAGAGCACCACCTGCTGGCTCTATGGACACATAGCAGCCTCAGAAACCTTTTTAAAGAATGCTTAATATGCTCAACTCTTGAGGAAGAACAGTAGAGCTGATGATATAGAGAGAGGGCTGGACATTGCTGGGGTGTGGGGGTTTGTGGGTGTTGACCAAGAATACTTGTACTTTGAAAAAATAGACTGGAAAGAATAATGCTTTACTCAAAAGAACGCGATACAACATAGTGTAGATGTGGATTCTCATCTTTGTTTTATCTCTAACAACTTGCTGGGTGACTCTGGGTAATAACTTGCCCTCTGTGGATCTCAACTATGAAAATGAAATGAAAAAGCTGAACTATCCCTCCAGCCTCTTCCATCTTTAAGTCTGTTGATCACTATCAGTGAAATTTCATACCTCTCAAAAAATTCATGAGACCTGGGATCTGAAAATCAACTTAAATGACAAGAGAAGAAAGCCTTCTCACTCTGGTCAGGGCTGAAAAGGAGATCAGACCAAAGCTTACCCCCAAGAGAATATATTCTGATTCAAGAAACTTCATTAAAGAATCTGGGGCTTTTTGTTTGCACTATTGTCTTTCTACCCAGGTTACTTATACCTGTGGAATCCAATTCTTATCGTGCAACAAGAAATTTGGTTTTACACACATATATTGTATCTAGGATATACTGTAACACATTTAACATGCATGGGACTGCCTGTCATCTAGGGGAGGGAGTAGAGGGAGGGAGGGGAAAATTTGGAAAAGTGAATACAAGGGATAATGTTGTAAAAAAAAAAATTACCCATGCATATGTACTGTCAAAAAAATTTTATAAAATTAATTTAAAATAAATAAATAAATGCTGATTGACTAATTGGAAAAAAAAAAAGAATCTGGGGTTTTTAACCTGGAGGAGAAAAAGACTCTGAATCATAATCATCGTCTCCAAGTATTTGAAAAACTGTCACTATAAGAATTAGATTTCTACTTGACCTCAAAAGATAGGACTGGAAAGAATGAGCAAATTTCAGCTTGACAGGAGAAAAAAAAATTCTTAACAATTTGAGCAGTCCAAAAATTGAATGGGCTTTCTTAGGAAGTAATGAGTTTCCCATATTCAAATCCCATTTCAATGGAGGCTAGATGGTCATTTTTCAGGGGGATTTCTACCTAACTACCACTTTGACTACAATTCTTGAGTCTAATACTTTGTATAGATCCTGTTATGTGTTAGGCATTGTTTAGAGCACAAAAATGAACACAGTTCCTTTGATCAACAAAGCTCCCAGTTTGGTGGAAGTGTTAAAAATGTTTACAAACATCTATGGCTTTATAAAAAAATACTTGGAAAGTACCAAAAAGTGGAATGAAATATTCAAGGAAAGAGAAAAGAGATGATTTTCATTTGGGCAAGATCAACAAAGCCTTCCTGGAGGAGATGACCTTCAGGTTGGACCTTAAAGTTTGAATACAGTGTCAACAGGCAGAAAACTTGGGAGAGAACACTCCAGTGGGAAAGAAGGAAATGTCTCAGGAACAAAGAATATCTCAAGTCCTTTCCAAATTTAAAATTGTTTTTCTTTAAATTATTTTTAATTATTAAATTACTCTTAGTGACATTTCTATTGCTTTTCAAAATAGTTGGTAGTAATTGAGAGGGAATAAATTGTTCATTTGTATTTTAGTTGTTAGTGTTTAGACAATGAAAGACAGGGTGTCATGTCAACTCAGACTGGAGACAAACTCTAGTGCAGCAGGTGATTTTGTGATTTCACCAATATTCCTGGAGGTTATTTTCTGGACTAACAGAGCTCATAGGCATGGCGATTATTTGTTCAACCTGGACATGGTTTACTCCCACAATTCACTCCTAGAGAAAATAAAAAATTCACCACCAAGTCTTATCCCCAGACTTCCTTTCTTCCTTTTTTCATTTTTTTGGGGGGTGGTGAGGAAATCGGGGTTAAGTGACTTGCCCAGTTAAGTGGTAAGTGCCCAGGCCAGATTTTAACTCAAATGCTCTGAGTCCAAGACTTGTATCTTACCCTCTGTACCATTTAGCTGGCCCCCCCCCCATTTTTTCAAACTTTCTAACCATTTGAGGTGTCCAAAAGTGGAAAGGGGATGTTTCAGGAGGTAGTGAATATCCTTCTACTGAAAGCCTTCATGGAGAAGCTGGTTGATCATTTATGGACAATGTTGGACGGGATGTTTTCCTGTTTCAGGTAAGAGATATCCCCAAATGTTTCATTTAACTACGTTTTTCTAGAGATGGTATAGGGAATTTTAGACATTATCGGAAGCAAAGACATTTCAGAAGTCTCTGAAGAAAATGCTGTCTTTTCACCCTCTTTCCCTGTCTTTCTTAAGAAACTTTTGTGGAATGGGAAGATTTAAAACTGACCTCCCTACTCCTTTTTTTCATCTTTATCCTAGACCCCTTGGTGGTCAGAAAAGTCATCGGGGAGCTGCTGATGAACCAGAGCCTTTCTTCACCTTCAATACAAGTTCAGCTCAGCCCCTTGCTGCTGGAAGTCCCAAGAGCAGCTTTAAATGGTCTCATTAGCTTGTTCCAGGTGTGCCTAGCACTTTAATTAAAAGTGTTTTATTAAATAGCAGGAATGGCCAAATCTTCCCTATGGTGCCTCCTGCTGCTGGAGGGCTGCCCAGCTGTAGCGGGTGCTGGGAGAAATGGATATTTCCATGACATTCAGACTTCTTCGGAAATTCAGCACCAACATTCTCTCTCTCTCCTGGCTGAATGCTTTGAGACAGCACCCTGAGCCAAATTAGGAAAATCCTCCCTGGCTCCTCTGCTTGAGCTTTAAGTGTTGTTGAGAAAGAGATGAGAGAAATTACTCTTTTACTCTGAGAATCCTGACTTAGACAGCAAAGTATCACCAACAGCTTTCTGCTGCTTGGAGGAGCATTACGAGCCATCTCATGGTTTCTTTTAAGTTTATTCCAATAGCTTCTACTTTATGTGTGATGATATTAATTTCCCTTTTCATACATTTCCAATTTGCTTCCTATTTAATCCCAAAATATCAAGTTCTTGGTGTTCAGAATCCTGGTGTGTGCCCAACCTTACATCCAATCTCCCATGTTGAATATTGTTAGATCTGTGATTTCCTCCTTAATTGTGGACACTTATCCTTCTACACTGATACTAGTACTAACTTTTCCCTCCTTTCTCCCTCTTCTCATCTACTCTGTCCACATCTTAGGGAAGATGGGGCTGTTATATGTTTTATCAAATCAGCTTCGTTGTAGTGAAGATTATGTTGTGAAAATGTGAAAGAGGGCAGAGGCTGATTGAAACTGGGTATGGTTACAATTTCAGGGGCATCTGGATCTAGGTTTTCTCCCCTTGCACCATCATGGTGAGGAATTGGGATGGTGGTAGTTGAATATGTCAGTCAAGGATCAGGGCTTTTGTTGTTGCAGAGTCCATACATATTATGCATCAAAACAGGAAAAGTATGTACTAATGAGGCTGTGATCAGGATGTAGATGCAGCTCCATTCTACAATTCCCAATCCCAATATCCATCCCTAGAGAATAAAACCTGATGGCTGACATTCGGTATACATAACATTGTGGGATTATCATCCATGTTGTCCCCATAGATCCTCTATAAAAGATCTGCCTAATAAAATTAAAACCTTCAATATTTGATCATTAGACATAAAGAAGAGGAAATTCTGAGGTCATCTGGTCTGACCCTTGTACTTTATAAAGAAACTAAGATCTAGAGAACCTTGTTCTAGGGTTACATAGATAATCAATAGCAGAGTTGGCTTTAAACCCCAACTCTCTCATACCAAATCCAGAAAATTCCAATGGCACACATGATCTTTTTTAGTCCTGCTCTTGATATCCTTTAAGCCATTTCTCAAAATCAAGTCATCACTGACTCTTTCAATTATTCCATAATGATAATAAAATATCAGTATATCTGTTATTTGTGGAAGGTTTTTTCTTTTTTCCTTAGAAAATGAGAAATTATAATTTTAAATTTACATAATTCCTTTATAGCTCATAAAAGAACCTTCCTGATAACCTTATGAGGAAGGCAGTATGATTAACTCCATTTTAGAGATGAGGAAACTGAAATTCAAAGTGCCGTACTTGTACAAGTGTACACACACATACCCATGCCTATGGGCATATCGTACCATCTCCACAAATCATACGGATTCTCTCCTAAAGATTAAATACTAAGAGCCGGGCTCTGCTAAGAAGGCCCTTTTCATTTTTGTGTGGAGAAAGCTTCCCAAACCAGAAAAGATTCCCTAAGTGGATGCAGCTCAAGAAGGGACATACATATAATTAATTCAGGGACCATCAAGTCAAGTCTAAGGATAATACTTTTTTTTAATACCAGTTGGAAACTCCCAATTCATATTTCAATGACATTATCTCAGAGGGACTTTCTTCCTTCTCCCATCCTGGAGACTTAAAGGCTTTGGTATCCCCTGCATAATTATAATTATTGGATACCAGGTTGACTTCAGTCTGGGTGTCAAAATGTCTAAGACCACACAAAAGCCTCTAAGAGGACATATGGATAGTTAGAGTTGCTTTGTATGTTACATCTTTAATAGAAAAAATAACCTAGATTTCCCCTCTCCATCCCTCATGTGATGGCATAAAAACTAGTTTCCCAGATGAATCATGCTTCTTGGTCAACAGGGATGAAACAAAACTCTGATCTTTTAAATTTAAGGGTCTGGCCATGTCTTTCTGAGATAGTTATCTCCTTAAAGGATGTGATAAGATATACTGGGCCTGTCACTGAAATCTGGTATAGGCTCATGCCTCAAAATTCTTGTTCAGCAACTATGGGGTCTAGCCACATAAACCTCCAAATAGAATCACGAAGTCCCTTAAGTTTCATCTAATCATAGATTCCATCAAAATGCCCAAACCATTTTCCACAGTCCCAGTGGAAAAGATTCATCAGCCTACGACATTTCCCAATGGGAATAGGCATTTCACTAGGATCCATAAACCATATGGATTATCTCCTAAAAATATTTTAATACTAAAAACCAGGCTTTACTGAAAAGGCTGAGAAAGCTTCCCAAACCGGAATTTAATTCCTGACTCTAACACTATCACATAGTGGGATATCAAATATTTCTCTTTCTCTCTTGGGCTCCCTCCCCTGCATTCCTCCACTTCCCCTCCCTTCAGCCCCACCAATGGATCATGAAGATGAAATAAGATAATGGCTAGGATCTCATTTCTATAAGTTATAAAGCACTAGGCACATCTGATTTATTGCCATCGAATCAAAAGTTGTAGGGAATGCATTGTCCCTGCTTTTAGGGAGCCAATATTGTAGGAAGGAAAACTGTGGGACATGAGGCTTTTGAGAGGGGGAGATGACTCTGCAGGAGTTGAGAGGAAGTTTAAAACCCTAACATGCTGTGATTTAGGAGCGCTCATCATCTACTAAGTTATGTTCTGCTTCAGGGGCAAGATTCCATGCTGGTGAGAGCCTTGACCCTTAAAGCACCAGAGTAAGTTAGCCTCAGGAGAGCTAGACTTTTTGCCCTTCCTCGATTCTTGCCCTACCCGGTCTGTCCTGCCTTTACTCTGCTGTCACCAATGCCTTAAAGGTCATTGAATTCAGCATCACAGCTGGTTAAATTCTCTTTCCCAGCAAGGTCTAGCAAAGAGATTGCTTCTTCCATGAACCACTTCCCAGAAATTTTTTTAAAAGATCACTTTCTCCATATCAAGCCAGTTGGTTTGCCTGCTCCAAGGCTCTCCCCACTGCAGTCCATCCTACATTCGGCTGTCAGACGGACCTTCCTGCAGATCCATGTTGGCTCTTCCACAATCCTCTCCATTAGCTCCCTATCACATCGAGGTAACAAAATCCTCTTTTTGCCTCTCTTGTTGACTTTAAAAGCTCTTCATAGCTGGTCCCTTTCTACTGTTCCAAGGATACTGTGATCCAGTAACACTAGGCTCCTGGCTGTTCCTCCAACATCCATCTCCTGACCCAATGTTTTTACTGGCTGTCCCCCATGTTTGAAAGGCTCTCTTCTACTTCTCGGCTTCCCTGGCTCCCTTCAAGTCTCAGTCAGTATCTCACCACCTACAGAAAGTCATTTCCCAGTCCCTTGCAACCACAGAGCCTCCCCTCTGAGGTATAATTTATTCTAATTTGTAGTTTGTGCACAGTTCTCATATCATCCTTCCACCCCCACTAGACTGTGGACTCCTCGAGGACAGGTGGTGCGAGTTGACTGACAGCCCACAAGAAATTGATCTGTAATTTACATATAGTTTTTATCTTCCCTATTGTATTGTGAACATCCTGACATACAACTTCTTTCATGCTCACATCCCCAATGCCAACCAGAGTTAGGAGCATAGTAGTCCCTCAATACGTTGTTCGATTAAATTTCTAACTCTAGTGGCAGGATTCAGACCAAAGAAGTACACATGAGACTTTGAGGAACATGAAGGGGGAAGGGGACAGAAAGCTCTGAGCTGAAAGATGAATTAGAAGGCTGTGGTTTGGGAGAATTTGGGGAGGGGGTGCAGACTGACTCAGGACAGCAGAGAAGGCACTGAATTTAAAACAGGACATGGTTCAGAGCCAATTCTGCTCCTATTTCTTTATCTTACTCTCTTTGGACCTCAGGTTCTCATTTATCAAATGAAAGGAATTGGACTAGATGGCCGGTAGTGTACCTTCTAGCTCTGAATCTATGACCCTTTGAAACTAATGGCAACTATGTTTAAATGTATTTTGATGGTGCTGGACTCCTGTCAGTCACTGGTGAGTGGAAGTGGAGTTTCTGTGAGAGTTCCTTGGGGAAGTGACCCCCAAGGGTGTATGTATACGGTTCTGTCCAGATGATGGAGTTCTCCAGGATCCAAGCTGCCTGGCTCCAAATATCACAGAAAAGAGCCATGAATTCTGTCCTATTTGAAACTACTGTGATTGACAGACCTTCATCCCTAATCACAGAGTAGCCCAACTTCCTCTTGCCCTACTCCCAAGCTCACCAGAGGCTTATTCTTTCTTCTAAGCTAATAGCTCCAGGCAGAGAAACACAGAATCCTTTGGAAGAAGGGAACTTCTTCCAGTCATTCATCTAGCTTCTGGACAGCATTGTAGCTAAATTAATTCAAGGAGACAAGAGAAAATATAACATTTCTATTCTGAATTTCTGCCTGGTTTGATGACTTAAGATAAACCAACAAAGTCTGGTCTCTACTTCCTCTTTCCTACCACTGGCTCTTAGGACTGCTGAATGAAGAACACTTGCTCAAAGATCGAGGGTGATGCACCAATACCTAGAGGCCCAGAAGTTATCCCTGGCCGAGGGCAGGAATGGCCAGCCCCTGGAGGACTTGGGCTCTGGCCAGGCTGTCTTCACTCCTGCTCGCCAGACGATGCTTCTTCTGGGCTGAATTCTCTCCGCCATTTTGGTCAGGCTCTGTTAACAATGTGAAGGGTCTAGGAAGTGACATTTGGAGTGATGCTGGAGTGATCACTAGACTTTACAAAATGAGCACACTGAAGAAAGCCACTGGGGGTAGTGGTTCTTTTAATGTTGCCCTTTAATCCTATATTTTACATTTTTTAAAAATCAAGAGCCCTCCCCTCCAAATCACAGCAGTGAGAGAAACACAAGACACAAACTTATTGGACTGCTAATAAAGAGGTGGTTCTATCAGATAATTATGAGAATTATTCTCAGTCACTGGGGAGCTGCTCTGCTGTGCAATGCCATTTATGACCTATGAGAGCCCTGGTTTTAGGTACCAACAAATACTGCCCTCACCTTCCCCTACAGTCACATCCTGGGGCTGCTATTGGGTGAGGTTTCTTATTGTCTTTACTAACCACCCATCTGGTGCCCAAGTGAAATCAAGAATATTTGTCTTCCTATCAAGACCAGGAAGGTCATTGGTGGGGAACTGAAGTTTGATTGGTTTCTCTAGGACACTCAATAGGCTGACCAGGAAGGCTCATCTTCTCTATTCATCCCTCTGCCCCACAACTACTAGAGCTGCAAATGGGGTTGCCTATATGAGGCGTGGTGCTTGGAGAGAAGATATCTTTTGAGCCTAGGATCTCTTGCTCAAAATTTGTTGCAAAAACTCTGACTCAGTCCTGGGAAAAGGTCTTGGTAGCAGCTGCCACTAGGTGCCAGGATGGGTTTGGATCAGTTTAGATGAAGCTGAGCATGTTGGGAACAAGGCTGAATATCTTGAGTTCATTCCAGGATGGCCGTCAGGACCGAGGTCTTGATCAAAGAATGCTCTTCAGGGACAGACATGCACACACAGCCCCTGAACCAAAGAGCAAGTGTCCTAGGAATAGGGGCTAAGCACCAGGATGACCTTGCTAAAGCAAGGTTTGGAAAAAGTGAGAAGGAACTTCATCATGATACTGAGGCTCCTCAGCATGGCAGTGTTTGGCATATGCTGTGGAGAGATTAATGAGTTATCCAGAAGAAAAAGATATTTGAATCCTGATTCTTAGACTCTTTTAGTTTCAAAACTAGATTCTAGTCACCTTAAAGCAGAAGTGTCCTTCTATCCCAAGGCAGAAGGGATGGAGGAAGAATAAAATATTAGAAACATCAATTCACAATGAGAAGGGAACATTACCAAGGATCACAACTGACCTATGTATTGAGTTCTTTGTTCTTGATCCATTTCGAAAACGAATGCTCACCCCACAATCCAGCTAATATTCCCTAGTTAGTTAAAAGGCCAGTTATATCTCTTGGTCCAAAGACAATAAAATAATCCAAGTTCTCTTGGATCTACTTCTCCTCCAGCATCACCAGGGGCAAAATCATTTTCTTTTTTCTTTTTTCTTTTTTTTTTTCAAACACTGCATGAAGTGACAATCTTCCTGAGCTAGAGGAGAAACATCTATCAGCTGGGCTTGATGTGGACTTCTCAGAAAACAAAATTACTTAAATCCTATCTTGTTTTCTCTAATAAGGAAAATGAGCCTCATACTAAGGAATATAGAACAAAAATAATTGACAGTTAATTCAAACCCAAGGTTACTGAAGAAATAATGAGAGTACCTGGCTGTCATCAATGAGTTTAAGTCATCAAGCCTGGATGAAATAAGAAATGTATTGGTGATATTTGAAAAACTGTAAGAAACGGGAAAGATGCTACAGGACAGGAAAAAAACTAATATCCAGATTTTTAAAAAGGAGAGTTTTATTTTTCAAATAATGGGTCAGACCAGGCATGGTAGGGCTGCCCATAGCCCCTGCTGCTGGGGATCCTGAAATTGATGGATCATCTGGTCTCTGACCTTCTGAGCTGCAGTAAGACTCAAACCAATCAGGCATCTACACTAAGTTTGGCACTAGTATGCTAAGTCCCAGTAGCAGATGGACACCGGGCTGCCAGAGGAGGACTGAACCAACTGAGGTCATAAAAACAGAGCAGGTTAAACTTCTGTGTCAGTCAGTATTGTGCTGGGCTTATGAATGGCCCTGCACTTCCAGCCTGGAAGAGATAAGGAAACCCAATCTCAAAAATAAAGGGGGAAAAAACAAGCTAGAGGTCAATGAGTTTACTTCTAGAATAATTAAAAAGGTTTGGAGTCCCTAGAAATCCCTGGTTTCCTTCAAGACTGAGCTCAAGCAGTACCATAGCTGTTAGTACAATCTCTCCCATGTTCACCTAGCGTGAACCCTTTCAAGATCACCTGCTATCTGCCCTACATGTACATGTGCATAGGCAGCTAGGTGGTTCAGTGAATAGAGTACTAGGTCTGGAATCAGGACAACCTAAATTCAAATCTAGCTGTGGGATTCTGGGCAAGTCACTTAATCCTCTTTGCCTGGCTTAACTGTAAAATGGAGATAAGAATGCACCCCACCTCCCAGGGTTATTGTGAAGATTAAATGATAATTATCTGTAAAGCACTTAGCACAGTGCTTGGCACTTAGCAGGTGCTATATAAAAGCCATTTCCCTTCCCTCTGTGTGTATGTATGTGTGTATAACACATAGAAGAGTACACATATACATTTGCAGGCCATCTCCCCCATTAGAATGTAATTTTCTTAAGGACACAAACTGTTTTTCATTTGTCTTTGAGCAACTGGGCCTAATACACTTAATGAATCCTTTTGACTGAATGAAAAGGAAATCGATCCCAGAGAAGCAGCCTAGGTTCATCAGGAAGTAGGTGCAAAAAACTAACTTCATTTCCTTTGCTGACAGGATTACTCAAGGAGAATCCCATGGACATAACATACCTGAACTTCAGCAAAACATTTGCCAAAGTTTCTCAGAATAATTGCATGGGCAAGACAAGGCCCATTTAGTGACACTAATAAGACAGTTTCACATAGATAAATTCAGAATTGGTTGAATGACTAGGTTCAAAGAGACGCAACTCTGAGTAATACAGTCATAGAATCCATCAGTAATGGGTTGGTGTCAACCTGGAGGGATACTGCTAATGGAACATCACAGGACTCTATCCTTTGTCCTGTTTTTGTCAGCATTTTTCAACAGAACCATGAAAAATAACCATGTAGTAATGCTTATCATGTTTATCAGAGAGTTGTGAATAACATGAAAACGGGGGCAGCAGTTAACCTATTGAATGAAAGGACTAGTATCCCCAAAGTTTCTACTCTTTGAAGAAATAAGGAAATCTAAAAGTGATTAATTGTAAAAGTCATAAACTTGCACCAAAAAAATCCACTGTATAAGTGTAGGATTAAACAGTTAAAATCTTAAAGATAAAAAAAAAATAATAATAAAGACCTGGAGGTTTTAATGGATTGCAAGCTCAATATAAATCCACAGTGTGACATGGCAGAAAGAAGTAGGAAATCTTCAGCTGAATTACCAGAAGCACAGTGTCTAAAATAAGAGAGATGATGGTCCTGCTATCCTTTGCCCTGGAGTACTGTGTTCAGTTCTGGGTACCACATTTTAGGAAAGACTGAACCATAACTAAACAAGGTCAACCAGAAAATCATATGAGTAGTTAAAAACTGGGCATGCTTAGACTGAAGAAGAGAAAATTAAAGGCTAACATGATAGCTTTCTGTTAAGTATTTAAAGGGCTGCCATATAGAAGAGACACCAGACTTATTTTGGTAGGCCCCAGTGGGCACTGCTAAGAAACCAGTAGTTACAGCAGTGGGGAGGTGCAAAAAGAGCCAATATTTAGAGTCCAAGGGCCTGGATTCAAGTGCTGGTTACACTACTTAATAGCTGTTTGTCCTTCTCTAAGTCTCAGTTTCCTCATCTATAATGTGAAAGGATTGCAAAGTACCTTCACACTCTAAATCCTTTGATATATAAGAGAAAGTCACAGATAGTCAGATTTCAGTTGAGCAGGGGAAAAAATGTTCTAAACAATCAGAGCTCTTCAATGGTGGAAAGGGCCATATTTGGACGTGGTGAGCTCTCCATTACTGGAGGCCTTCAAAAAGAAGCTGGATCACCACTTGTTGGAAATGCTATAGAAGATATTCCTGTTTAAGAATAAGTTGGGTTAGATGATCCTCTAGGGTCCCTTCTAGTCCAAAAATTCCATGATTTTATGACACAAATGGAAAGCAGAAAGGAAACAAAATGGAGGTTTTCTCTTTCCTGGACAGATTTAGAGTCCCCTCTTTAAATGTTCCAGTGAGGGCTCCTTCCAAATGTGTTCTTCATGATGGTGACAAGAAAAAAGGCGTCACTGCAGCCCCTGCCCTGGCCCAGGAGGTTGGCTGAAGGACCCTTCCCAGCCTCTCCCTCAAATGCTTCCATCTCCACTGACAAGCAGAGGGGCCTGAGCATCCCAGGCTCAGGAGACACTGATCCCAAAAGCAACCCCAAAAAACATGGTCATGCTCTCCAGCAGATCACACCACCTTCCGGGAGGCACCTTGGAAGTCAAGAAAAGGAGCTTACTAGAGAGAATCGCTTATCAGTATTGAGGGGCAGAGAACAGGCTAGAACATGTGGATGTCTGTAATCCCTCCAAAGGGAGAGTTTAAATATTTGTGTTAAACGGCCCTAACGAAGCCACACACCATGGACACGATTACCGGAAGAAAAAGGGGTTAGGTACACCTGAGTGCTATCAGGAAAGAATTATAAAGAAACAGACTTTCCTCCTCCTCCTCCTTCCCTCCTCCCCACCTGCTTATGGTGAGGAAGGTGTGTGAGATGCACAGGGCAAGGAGACTATCTTGTCCACACGTGGAGTTTTAGACCAAAGGTTTCCAGTGTTCCCTCTGAGGGCTCCACAACTGCCAGTGACGGGCGCCTCAATATCCTCAACAAGAGGAACAGTTTCCGGTGGCTCTCTCTGCCCCTGTGTCGGGGCCAAGAGGTGAGCCAGGTACTAACAGTCAGTCCTCCTCTCCCGACTCCATCCACACATAAGTACAGCAGAAGGAGCTGGAGGTCCAATGTGCTCCAGAAGGCACCTGCGGCCAGGGATCAGAGCGCCCTTCCTGCCTGGCAGGAGACTCTCTGCTAGTTAAGAGCAGCGCGGGCAGCCCTCTGCAGGATTTCCCCCAGCTTCACGGCTCTGACTGCCACGCCACCGGGCAGCTGCTCTGGACACTCGCGGAATCCAAACTCTCCAGAGGGCGTGGCCTGCAGGATAGCGAGGACTGGGCCGGGCCGGAACTCTGGGCCGCGGCCAGTGGGGAGCACGCTTTCTCACACCTGGGGGAAGCCGCTGGCCAGACGGAAGGAGAGCCTCTTGGCTCTCTCACTCTCCTGGAAAGAAAGCATCAGAGTGACTCCGGACGGGCCGGCGCTCCTCAGAAGGGAGTCTGGGCCTTCCCTAAAACCCAAGTTAACCCACCGAGGACAACCGGGCGCCGATCAAAGGTTGGCCAAGGCTGCTCGGAACGGCAGGAGGGGGCCTCCCCAAACCCAAGGCCTGTGTCCCGGTTCCGCTCCCTTCCCCAGGCCCAACCCGCGCTGAGAACAACCATGTTTATGTCAGTTACAGGCCCAGCCCCCCACCCCCGCGATGTTCCGGCAGCCCCCGGGCCCAGCCGCCACCTCCCACCCTCACCGTGTGGCGCCGCCGCCTCTTGGGCTGCATGGATTCGTGCCCGTAGGCGGGCCACGGGAAGCCCTGAGGAGTCCTGGAGCCGCCCCGCTCGTGCTCGGCCTCCTCCGTGTCCGAGTCCTCCTGCCTGGGCCGGGCAAACAGTTTCTCCGGGTAGATCTCCTTCAGCCAGCCCTCGAAGTAGACCTCCAGACAGCGGCCTGCCTCGGCGACCTCCGAGTCCGGCTGCGCGGGGAGACAAGGGCGCGCGGGCCTCAGGCCACTCGGAGACTGGAGGCCCCCAAAGCCCCGTCCCGTCTGGCCCGGGTTCTAGCAGACCGTTTCTCTGACGTCACCGTTCAAGATCTCTCCCTAGCTAGCGAGGGGCCGAGGTGCTCTCCCCCTGGTTTTGGCCCCCGAAGGCTTCGCCGACCACCAGAACTCGGACAGACCGGGTCCCCTCCAAGGTTTCCTCATCTCGCGAGGAGGCGGGACTGGGGAACGGCCAAGTTCCCTGACCCCACTAGGGCTGTGATTCCCGCTTCTTGTCCCTGCTCGCCCGAAGCCTGGACTCGGGGCCCAGAGCGGGAGCCAGGGAGGAGGGAAGGCACGGAGGGGAGGACTTACATAATTGAACTTTGCGCAGTTCCAAAACATGAGGCGGACATCGGCCACCACCTCCTCCGGACTCGAGTAGTGCGCGATGTCCTTCTTTTGGAGTTTTCTCCGGATAATTGATAAATCCATGGGTCTCTTGATGATCTGATAATAATGCCGAGCCTGAAGGGAGAGAAGAGGCAGGAAAAAAAAAAAAAAAAAAAGTAAAATATAAGGAGGAAAGAGAAGAAGGGAGGAGTGGAAGAATCAGGTGAAAAGGGGACAAAAGGAGGGACAGCCAGAAAGTGAAGCCGAGGGATGAGAGGATGGACAAATGGACTACATCTGTGAGCTCTCCTCTGCTGCCTGAAAGAACAAGGGCCACGCGTCAGCGTCTCACTTCCCCGAGCCTAAGGTGATTCCTCTCAGGAAAAAGGGAACCAAGAGTCTCCTCCTGCCAGCAGCCTTCTTGACCAGGGGGAGGGGGAAGGATCTCTAGGGAGAGGTCACATCTCATCCCACCACAGTGATCCTCAGGGAATGGGAGGTGCTCTGGGGGCCAGCAGTCACTGGGAAGGACTAGGACTTACCAGAGGGCTCACAGGCTCATGGAAAGGGAGACTGAGGCTGCTGCAGCACAGGGACAACACCAGCTTTTCACATTTCTATAAAAAGCAAAGTTGAAAAAAATACTATTTTTGGTTAGTCTGGGAGAGGAACCAGAGGTGAAGCAAGAACCTTAGAGATTCCCCATGTTTAAGTCTTTTTTTCTCTCATGTGACTTATTTTCCTAAGAGGCACACTAACGTTCTCCTAGCAAGGCTGTGAATGGGTCTGGTCAGAACAGCACAGTACCCCAAAGTCACAGACCTGTGCACATCCTTTGACCCAGCTATGCCATTAACCAGGCCTGTATTCCAAAGGGAAAGAAGGCAAGCTGAACTTAGAGATTTGAAATGCAAGCTGTCCATAAAAAGGATGTGCAGTATACTATATACTTTTTTCTGCTCTACATTTGGTGTTGCTTAAGTTTGGAATAAAAATAAAAGAAAGGAAACCAGCCCCTAGTGGTTGACTATGGGAACCATTAACAGCTTCAACCAAAAAAAAAAAAATAAAGATTAAAAAAAAAAAAATTAAAAAACAAACAAACAAAAAAAAAACACTGAGAAGGTATCATCTCCCTTCTAAAATCTTCCAGTAAGTATAATTGGTAACCCAATTCAGGATAAGGAAACTTCTCCTGAAGTACTATATGTGCCATCCCAGGCCATGGAAGCCCAACTTCTTTGTCAGAGGTCCTCAGAAACATCTGCACTCACCTTCTGGTCATATTCACTCAGGCCAGGAAGTACTCGTCCTCCAAGACCTGCATGGCCATATCGAGTATTGTCACAATCATATTCCACCTCTGGCTTTGTTAGGCTCCGGCACAGAGTGCATACCCACTCACCCCTGCAGTACAAGTAACAATATCAGTGCTGACTTTATTGATCACTAGCGTGGACTTGTACAAATGCAGAAGGTTGCTATAGAACTCATGTATGTTTGCAGAAATATTTAGACATAGAGAAGAAAGAACTCTTGTAGTAAGAGACAATGCTTTCTAAAAATCATCCAGTTCTGGGGAAGATCTCTTATTTGAAAGCAAATCAGCATTGCTCCCACCTATTCTTCCATTTTTACATAATATTTCAATAATCTAAGCTGACAAGCATTTGTTAAGCATTTACTGGGAGCAAAGCAGTGAGCTAGGAAAAAATTGGAGTTTGCATTCAACTGAAGAGACAAGGCAGAAGACATAAATAGGTGGGGCTGTATATGATCACTTGAAGACAGAATGCACTGACAAGAGGTGCAAAAGTAAAGCCTGGAATATTCCCCTTCACAGACTGTCTTGCAAGTTCATTCTTTACAGCACTTTCTTAAACTGTGGGTCACAACCTCATATGGGACTGCATAACTGAATATGGGGAATCATGAAAATTTTGGCAATACTAAAAAGATATCAATTATTCTAACCAAGATTTAATTCTTAATGTAAAAACAAGCATTCGCATGCATATTTGCTTTCATCCTTTCAATAAATGGCAAAACTATAGACCAAAGACTTGTTTTAAAATAAATTTCTTTATAATTATCAATAAATGAATCAGTAAATTGCATACTTATGATTAGAATCATAGACTCATAAAAAATTTCTCAGGTGAAAAGGAGTCAGGAGTGGAACAAGTTTAAGAAGCCCTACTTTATGGGACTTTTCTCTCCAGCTTCCACACGTGGGTGCAGCTGCAATGTGTTCCATTCTCAGCTCCACCTGGAGCTTCCTTCAAAGCACAACTTATCAAAAATAGGGCCTCCAGAATGAGGCCTTTCTGATGTCCTCAATTAGAACTCCTTCTCAAAAATGATTTGCATAACTGCATATATTTTGCATCTGCTTCTCTGTATACATTGCATTTCTTCTCCCTCTCTCCCCAACAGAATGTCAGTTCCTTGACTATTTCATTTTTGTCTATCACCTGTGCTCAGCCCCTACTAAATGTGGATTGAAGTCTGCTCCTATATACTTCACAGGGCTACATTCTGGTTACAAATCAATTAAGCAAGGGTTTATTAAACAACTATGTGTCAGACCCTGTGTTTGGGGTCATGGAAATAAAAAAGCCATGCTCCTCAAGGAGCATAGATGTATGAGAGAGAGAGAGTACCATTTTGAACAGACCTGAGTTTTTCAAGAGGGAAGACTCAAGAGAACATGGAAGGTGGGTAAGAAGCTTGGAACAGCAGGATGGAGCCAGGCTGGGAAGGACTTTTAAATGCCAACCAGAAGAATCTAAATTTGAGGCAATAGGGAGCCACCAGAGGCCAATAAGGAGGAGGTGACACGGTAAGAGCTTTGTTTTAGGAAAATCATTTTGGCAACTATAGGTGGGATGGGTTGGAAATGGGAGAGATTGAAACCACTGAGGAAGCCCTTCTAATCTGGGCATGAAGTCCAGAAGGAGGGTGTTGACTCTGCAAGGAGAAACAAGGGGGAAACATTCAAGAAAAACTGTGGAAATAGGAACAAGATCTGGCAACTGTGAGAATGAGGAGTCAAGGATGACACCGGAGAACTGTGAGGATAGTGGGGCCTACAACAATAATAGAGGAGCTCAGAAGACGGCTGGATTAAGGGGACAACATTCTCAGAATGGAAAGTGTAGAAAGAGCCTAAACAGTCCATGATTGCCAGCCCTTCTACCCTCTCTGGCAGGACAGAGACCTCACAAGGATTTTCATGGGCATGGTGGTAAGGCCCCGTCTCTCCTTACCCGGGGAAGCTGAGCAGGGCAGGAACATGGCAGGAGAGGTGGTACACCTTGGGGCAGTGGTCACAACAAAGCAGCTCCCCTCCATTCAGACACACAGCACAGAAGTCTTCATTCTCAATGGGGTCTGTATTGGGAACCGAGGGAGACTTCTTGGCTCCGGGATTACAGTGGCTTCTTTGCTCCCCAGGAGAAGGGGTTCCAAACAATGGCACTTTCTGTCCAGCGGGGAAGCCTACAGAGACATTTCTCTCTCCTCCATTGTCAGTGGTCGGCTTCAGAGCATCTGGCAAACTCTCCTGGTTGATCTTTGGAGAGAAAAGAAGAGCAAAGTCTTAGTAACTTGGTCTCTAGTGCACTTCTCCTTGGAGCTCTGCGGGAGGATCACAGGCAGGGGTGACCTTACACATGATAGAACAGGCTGAGAGGGGTCAGCAACAGAGACAGTGACACATATGAATCCACCAAGAGAGTCATTGAATGGATCCACATTCCCTGGGAAGCCTGGCTGGTGGGAAGAGCACTGACTGATTTCTGACACCTACTTTTCAATCTAAGCTCTTCAAAAGATAAGGAAGGGGTGAGAAGACTGGAGCAGAGCGCTCCACGTCATCTCACTCTGCTACTGGTCATTCTTCCCATAGCCCTCCTGCACATGAACTCATTCTGGTATTTCATGGGGCCTCAAGGCTTCATCATACACTGCGGGATACTGCTCACTGCATGGCCCAAGGCAAGATCAAAAGCATTCTTAGTCACTGGACCACGGAAGGAGCCCTGAACCTGACTACTTAAGGCAACCCAGAGTTCCCAGAATCTGAGAAGTACAATCACAGTAAAGAAATTAGCAAGCCAGGAATTGAGCATGAAATTGTAAAGTCAGACCAGAAGATCTCCAGGACCTTTCACCTCTCCTTTTTCCACAAGATGCAACACCAAAGTCACCATAGCATGATGTGTTAGGTCCTCCCTTTTAGAGATAGGAGATCTGATGAAAAGCTCTTCCCTATTATTTGTTTGGGAGTAGGAGGAAGCAGTAAGATGATGAGAATGTGTTAAGGATTAAGAATGTGTTTAAGGATTTTTAAGAATGTCAAAAATATGTTATCTTTGCAATCTGGAATCAGAAATAATATAGTAGAGGCATTAAAAATGGAAGAGTGAGTTATGGACTCCCTTTCACTAGAGGCTCATAGGGTTGAGAGTCAAGAGAAGTCTTAGAGGTCATTTAGTCCAAGCCCCTTCTTTCCTAGGGAAGGATAACATAGACCAGAGAAGAGATATATCTAAAGCCATATATATAGGTAGTAAGCCACAGAATCACAGTTTAAATCTAGGACTTTTGATTAGCTGATCTTCTGAACACTTGGCCATCCTGATCCTTCAAGGGAAGGCTGAACACTGGGGATATAGTATGTGTAAATCAAGCTTCGGACAATGGGCGAACAAAATGACTCCAAATCTGACATCATAACCTTTCCTCTTCTCTTTCCCATCCTGTGCTTTACTTCAGATACCACAGGCCAGGCAGAAAAACAAAGATGGCAACGAGATTCCACATCCAAGGACAAGTCCCCCAGTTCAGCCTGGTTGTAAATGCAAGGGAAGCGGAGACCACAGCAGGACACAGTTCTGAATAAAAGTCTAGACTGGAATGGAAGAACTGAGTTCTTGGAAGGAAATAACATAGAGGCCTACAGTGTGGGCCTGGCCACAGGACCCACAGTTATGGTAGAAGCAGCAATCGGATCATTCAGGACTGGTCTCTCTCCATACTTCAGGCATTTTTACCCCTTAGAAATCCCCAGCCTCTGGTGACTTGAAAATCACTTTTTTTAAACCACTTTTGACCTTTCCTCTGGCTAGTCTACCTGAAGCAAATGTCCTTCTTGATCATCTTACTTGACCACTTCTAGGCCCAAGGTTTTGACCATTATATGGAAAAGATTCAGAAGAGTGAGAACAAGATAGGATTGCTAACCAGATACAAAGTAACCAGATCAATATCAAGGATCTACCTTCACCCTGTTGCCTCAGTTTTCTGTAAAATGATTTAGAGAAAGAAATGGTAAGTGGCAAACCACTTCAGTATCTTTGCCAAGAAAACCCTCAATGGCATCACAAAGGGTCAGACACAATTTAAACGACTTGGCAGGAGAAGGGCAGAAAAAAGGGGGGCAGGGCTCTTACACTCAGCCCTTTTCAGTCTCTTTGCCACATGGATGGATATCCTCCTTCCACTCACCAAATGTGGGAATTCTCCAAGACTTGTCCTGGGCTCTCTTTTCTTTTCTTTTTGGATTCTCTCCTTTGGTGTTTTCATCAATTCCCTTGGGTTCAATTACGCTTTCTGCAGATGGCTCCAAAATATACATTTCCAGCTCTAATTTCTCTTCTAAACTCAAGTACTAAATTGCCACCTGCCTAATGCATATCACTACCTTAATGTCCCATAGGCATTTCAAATTTAACATGTCTAAAATGAAACTCACGGCAGAACTCCCCAAACTCTTCCTTCCTCCAAAGTTCCCTGATGACACCATCTTTCTTCCAAGCAACCAACTTCATAACATTGGAGTTATTCTTAGCTTTCCCTCAACCTTCCTCTTCAATCTTGTCTTGCTAAGTCTTGCCAATCTTATCTCCACAACATCTCTTGCCCCACCCACTTCTTGCCACTCAAATTGACTATAATCTAGCTCAGAACTGAATTACCTCTTGCTTGGACAATAACTTCTGGATTTCTCTCCATGTCCAGTATTTCCTCTCTATTTTCCTCTCTTCAGCAATGCCAAAATGGTATTCTTAAAATATGGATCTGACCATATCCCTCCCCCTAACTAAAAAATCCTTAATGTTGCATAATAGATCCCTAAATAAAATACACACTTCTTGACCTGGCATGACCTCCACAATTTGGCTACCACCAAATTTTCCAGCCTTATTTCCTAGTAATCTAGGAAATAACTGCACATTCTCCATTCCAGCCAAACTGACTTACAAACATGGCAGTCCATCTGCCTCTGTATTTTTGTCTTTACATCATGGTCAGTCTCACACCAAGAATATACTTCTTCATCACTTCCACTATATCCAGAGTTTCCTTCAGTAATCAGTACTTGACATTACTTTTTCCTTTGTATATACTTTATATTTTCTGACTTTCATATATGTTCTACATTATCTCTCCTTTCTCAATTGCCCTGAACATTTAATTTCTTTCTCTCTATTTTCTTGCTTAATAAGTTTTTTTTTAAATCATCAAGCTACCATCAATTATTAAGTGACTATCGTGCTGGGTACAAGAGACACGAAGGAAAAAACTGAAACCCAGGAGTTGCACTCTCTCAGAGAAACAACATATACACATATAAGTATAAACAGTTAACTACAAAGTAAGGATAAGGATGGGGAGGCACTACTATCTGGGGGATCAATAGAGGGCTCATGGAAGTGGCGGGGCCTGAACTGAACCTTGAAGGAAGCTGATTCCAAAAGGTGAAAGTGAGGGGTTTAGAATGAATGCAGAACATCAAATTGATTTGGATTGAATTGTTAATACATAATAACAGAATTAAGCCTTAAAAATTTTGTTACATAAAAAGCCCCTTCATGTTCTTCCTTAGGAACTACATGGTAGAAAATCCCCTTTTTAAAACTGAAATGGCTGATAGATTATTAATGAGAAGCAGAAAAAATGGAAGAGAGGAGGAAATCCTAGGGTCTTCCTACTGCAGAAATTCTGTGTAGAAGGAAAACTAGGGGAAATAGTAGCAGCAAGAACCTAGAAGATGCCATGAGTTGACTGGGCCCTGGATAAGCCAAAGTAAAGTGATATCACAAGGTAGGAGCAGCTGAGAGAGTCATTGAGGGATTATTTTTGCCCCTCTCCCCTAATGTCCAAGCTCAAGTCTCATGAGACTCCTCCCTGGTGATAAATAAATTCCAGCTGATTGACTAATTAAGGTGCTAGAGTCTAATATATCACCCCTCATCAGAGAATTGAGATTTTTTTTTTTTTTACAGGCTACAAGGCGAGGGCAATGCTCAGTCCAAAGGAATGTAACCTCAATGATGACATGTCAGGCTCCACAATGAATGATAATGAGCTCTCCATCCATTCATGTGCTGGCAATGTCTCTGGATAGGTATGACTTTGGCTTGGAGGTACCTTGATGGACATGTTAGATGATTTCGCCCCACATTCAATGGCCAGCAGGAGGGTTCCATCTTGCTCTCTCTGCAGTTTAAACACAGGCAACTCGCCCGAAGCTGCTGAACAGATCTTGAGGCGCTCCAGACGCACGTAGGGAATCTTCAGCTCTTTGGGGTAGGTCCTAAAGTCAACGAAATATTATGAGGGTTGGGTAAGAGCCTCCAGAATTTCCCCATCCCTGTGAGTTGTCTCTCTCTCTCTCCCTCAAGGACAGATCTCCATAGAAGTGGCCTGAGCATCAGAGATATGAGTTTCAATTAATTCCTTGGGCTGTTGAACATTACTGAATTCTCCCAGTCCCCTTGAGTAATAAAAAGATACTAAAAGTTTGAGTCCTCAAAGTCCTCCTGCCTTTAACCTGATCCTGTCAGCCTCAAGAGATTCCAATTCAACTCTCAAAGAGTTAAACAATGTCACTCAGAAAGGTTCTTTGAATAATAAAACTGAAAGGCAAGCTTCTGCTGCAACAAGAGGCTTCATCATGAGCTACCCATGGCCTCTGCCCATTTTGTCTGGCTAAGGAGTCAGAAATCTTCATGTAAGAAGGTCTTTTTAGCATCATCAGCATTGAACTTTGCAGTTCTAAAGATTATTGAAAATGCCAAAGCCATAAAGAGAGTCTCTGTGTCTTCTGGGGCAAAGATTGATGAGGGATGGGGAGGGTCAGACATTTGATAGCTGCATCATTATCTAAATCATTTGGGATCAGCAGCAAAAGGGCAAACCTTTTCTCTTAGAGAAATACACAAATGACACTTCCTTCATGTGCTGAAAGGAGAGACTATTTGTTACCTGATATTTGGATTCTCCTTCGTGTCTGTCTCAAATGGTTCCTGTTCAGAACTGCCACAGTCTAAGACAGAGAAGGGGAAAGTCCATCTGTAATAACCCAACTACATGTCTACTGCACACCTATCCCCTGGAGTTCGTGGCCCCTAAAAGACCCCTCCACACTTCACAGTGTCCCCAAAGAAGGTGAGGAAAGGCTGAAAATAGCTGGCATGTCTTCAAATACTACAAAGTAGTGGAAGGCCCCCCAGTAACCAGAAAACGGGTGTTCAAAAGCTGGAGGGGCTGAAATATCCAAATGTCTCTCCTGGAGAGGGCCCCAAAAAAGCCTCCTCAGACTGAGTATAAACACTAAGTGAGTCTCCAGCCTCTCCAGGCACATTCTAAGTAAACCCATCAGGCGATCAGAGCTCAGTGTGAAAGGAGCTATGATAATAGGCCCAGATGGAAGGCCTGAAGTTAGTCAAATGAGTGTGAAAACATCCTTCTCAGGACAAGCCTGATGATTCATCTCTTCCTTTGTAATGGCAGCAAGGGATAATAAGGGAACTGACCAAGGTTTTTTCTACCTACTATAGTCTCCATTCAGTGTTCCACTGGAGCCAGCCTTGGGTCTCTCCACACATTTTAATGCAGCAGTGACTTGGCCCCTCCTTTCTAGAGAGACAAAGTAGCATAAAGGTAAGCGCACCGAGCACCTGCATTCTTTCCCAGCAGCTGTCTGATTTTAAGCAAATCATTGCCTGAGTCTCAGTTTCCTCTGTAGAATGTGGACATTCCCATTTCACAGGTTCATTTACAAGTATTGGGTCAAATAAAGACTTTGGCCCCGTAAGTCATTATAAAAATATGAATGATCATCACTTAAAACCTCTGCCAATCTTCCTCCCTCTGATGTGTTTTCCTAAAGGACCCAGTCACACTGTGAGCAACAGGGAGGAGAGAACCTGCCCAATGGGGCTCTGCAGGGGCCTGGAATGGAAGGGGCCTCCTGTTGTACCTTCTGTGTGCCAAAGAGGCTTTGCAGTTGTGGATGGCAGGGGAGAGGCACTGACAGCTGGCACTGAGGGAGAGGTAAGAAGCAGGGGTTTCTTCACTGAGAGATTAATCGGTTCCTCCAGGATTTTTTGTAAAGGAAGAACTAATTCTTCTTGAGCATCTGGGCAGGCAGCTGCTGTGTTGTGTCCCAGAGAATCATTAATAGGCCTGGAATCCTCATTTTCCATCTTAAAAAAAGGAAAGAAAAGAGAAAGAGAAGGAAAATATACCATTAGTGGGCCTTTCACCACTATGCCTGGGGCTAGAACAAATCTTGAGGGATGACCAACATGGCAAAAGAGACAGAATAGGAATTATGGATGTACAAAGTGATAGAATCAGAAAGGCCTTCACATATTATCAGTTCAATCCGTACACTTAACAAATGGGGAGACCGAGGCATAGCATTTCTATGGGTTCCCCACCCCCATGCCCACACATCAGAGAGACTCACCTTGCAGGGCGCATTACCCAAGAGAACATCTCCCAAAGACAAGTGGCTGGCCCCTTCCCCAGGGTGCAGGACCCAGGTGACTGCTGGAGCATAACTGGGCGCTGTTTCTGGCTGTGTGTCGGAGGTAGGGCCTATGCTGTGGGAGCAGGAGCTAGGGGTCAGGCTGCTCACACTCTGGATCTGGGGCTCCATTGACCTCCCTGTTCTTGAGGATGACAGTTCCATTTCCAGCGTGTTGGAGAATCCCATTATACTCACTGAGGCTGAGCGCTGGGAAAGAGATAAAATCTGAATCGGCTTCCAAAAGAATACTAAAAGTTCATATGGATTTACAGCTGCAAAACTCACCCTCACAAAAGTCCTGGGAAGGAGTGTGAGTATACTCACCCATTCCCATTTGTTTTATACCTAGTTTTCAGTATTCTCTCCACCCGAAATTATGTCCTTTTATTTTTATTCATTTATTTATTTGTTTGTTTGTTTATTTATTATTTATTTATGCCCTATGCATATTGATGTTCCCTCAGATACCCTAATCTCCCACTTCTCAGTCTGCTCAGCTTCGGCAAGCAGAAGTTCTTCCACGTCATAAAGATGGTATATATATATATATATATATAAGACATATATATATATATATATATGTAGTCCCGATAGCAGGAATATATATACTCTTCTACCCAACTCTACTTTAGACTTCTTCTTGCTCTAGGGATAATAAAGAGTGAATATATATATACTTTTCTACCCAACTCTACTTTAGACTTCTTGCTCTAGGGATAATAAACCAAGTCAACACTGCCACTCCTGAAAAGGATGCATCAGGTAGGCACTTCACTTTCCATCTCTGTCACTTCCCAAACCAAAATACCAATCCTATTCCCTTACATGTGTTATATTTCCCTATTAGAATATAAACTTCTTGAATCCAGGGGTTATTTTGTCTTATATTTGGCTTCTCAGTCCTTAGCACAGTGCCTGCCATATAATTAACCCTTAATATATACTTTTTCATTCATTCCCTGAACTTTAGTTTCTTCATGTTTAACATGAGAGGGAGGAGATGGGGCAGATGGTCTCTGAGGGCCCTTTTAGTCCATGATCCTATGAAGCCCAAGATCACACATCTCATACATCAGCTTGAATCTGAATTTTATTCTTCTGAATCCCAGTCCAGCATTCTCATCACTGATAAAAGAAAGAATGTTTCTTTATGAGGAAGTTGAGAAGCAGAGGTAAGAAGGGGCTTGTCCAAGCTCACATTGGTATTAAGTGTCTGAGCTAGAATTAGAACTCCAGGCTTCTTATCACACTCTCTCCACTAATGAAGATATGATTATCCATCCTCCTTGGCAATAAGGAAACATACACACGTATACATACAGAAACACACACATTTCTTTATCTTCCTTGCTTTCTTTACCCCCTCCTTTTTCACTCTCCATCATGTGGCTTTTGTCCACATGTCTGACATAACTGGATGTTCTATGGCTACTCTGGAGGATTTGTGACCTCCCTTTCATGGGCATTTCTTCTGCTGGTGCAGATGACAACCATCTATACCTTTTAATCCTGTGGAATTCTTGTCCAGATATCTTTGAGAATCTATTCAAAATGGTGGAGGTAATGGGACAGCATGGAACAGTCAAAAGGGCCGGCTTTGGCAGCAAACCCTAGGTCAAATTCCAGGCCAATCTTCTTCAGACCTCAGTTTCCACATGGAAAATGATGGCTTAAACTAGATGAACTCTAAAGTACCTTCTAGATCTCTGCCTGCGATCATATACTCATCTTGTAGTTGGTGAGTTCCCAATCTTTAGCAGGGGCTCTAATCAGAGTTACTGCAAGAGAATCTGGGAATCTATGCAGCCTAAATAAATAATATGCTTCAAAGATAAATAATTTACTATTTCCAGATTTATTTAGATGTTTTTATAATTAACAAACAAGAGTATTACCACAATTGCAGGGAGCTGGGAGATAATGCATATTTCAGATGGCAACATCTATTAATAATATTGTAAAGATTTTATAGATCAATGTTATGTCTGGGCAATTGTAGTAATGCTCTGGTTTGTAACCCAAACAGAGGATATGCTACTCACTTGTCTTCATTAAAGAAGTGCTTTCTATCTCCTGATAACTCTCACCCTTTAATAATCTCACCCTTTCTTACTCTCCCCATTCCAAAGCTACTGAGCACCAGCCTCCTGAGGCTTCTTCCCCAACTCCAGCTGCCTGCCTCACACCTCAGTGCCCCTGGTCTGATCCCCTCCTCCAATGTCTCACTCCATCAGCCGATCCCTTCCACCATGTTTTCTGCAATACTTAGTTCTACGATTGTAAAACTTCTCTGTAAAACCTCTCGTGCTCCTTCTAGCTTCTGGCTCTCATGGGGACTTAGCTCCTCCTTGATAACATGACATCCCAAGTTTTCATTTCTGATACACTGATTGTACCTTTTCTCATACTCCCTTGAGTCACTGACCTGCACCTTAACCTCCATTGCTGGCTATTATTTACCAAGCTCCCAAACATTCACTGTTCTTTTTTGATTTGTTTTATACCTAGTTTTCAGTATTCTCTCCACCCAAAATTATGCCCTTTTATTCTTTCTTTCTTCATTTATTATTTATTTATGCCCTATGCATATTGATGTTCCCTCAGATACCCTAACCTCCCAGTTCTCAGTCTGCTCAGCTTTGGCAAGCAGAAGTTCTTCCACGTCATAAAGATGGTCATGCAATTGATCTGCCATCACCCACAGATGCTTCATTTCCATGACTGAGAATTCTGTACTTCCTTTATCTGATCATAATCTCCTATCATTCTCTCTCTTTCTGTGGTTTACTCCTCCCAAATTTGTTCTTTTTCCTTATCATGACCTACAATCTCTCTACCCTTCCCTTGATACCCTCCTCCCTTCCCAATATCTACCCCTTAATGAACCATACAACTTTACACAGTCCTCTAACTTTCACTCCTACTTTGCTAACCCCTCTGATTTATTACACCTACTTTGATTCTCCTTTGATTCTATTCATAGGCCGATGATTAAGACTGGAGGAAGTCTTACAATCAGGCTAAGTTGGATCCGATACCAATTTTTATGATCTAATTTCATTATATTAATTCTTTTAATGGGCAGCTAGTTAGCACAGTGGATAGAGTATCAGGACTGGAGTTCAAATCAGGTCTCAGACACTTCCTAGGCAAATCACTTTGCTCTATTTGCCTCAGTTTCCTCATTTGTAAAATGAGATGGAGAAGGAAAACTGCTCCAGTATCTTTGCCAAGAAAACCCCAAATGGGATCCAAAGGAGTTGGACAAATGACTGAACAGTTTTTATCAGTTTGATCATTCCTTCTCAGACTCCTTTATTATTGTCATCTATGTCATGCTCACTTTGGTATATCTCAAAGATCTGAACTAAGATCTTTTCTCTTTTCTCTTTATATTCTCCCTGTTGATGACTTCATCTGCTCTCATGGTTCAGTTACCATTTCTATGAACTTGACTCCTAGATATAATATAATTAATGTATATCTCAAATTCAATGTGTTCAAAAAAGAACTACTCCTCTATCCCTACCCCCTCCAACCTATCTATCTTCTGAATTTCTTTACTACTCTCACCATCCTTCCAAGCAACAAGTTTTGCAATTCAGGTTTCATCCTCAACTCCTCATTCCCACTAACTCCACATATCCAATCAATCTCTAATTACCTTGTCATTTTTATCTCAAATTATTTCTCACATCTATCGCTACCTCTCCACTCACACAGTCATCACCTGGTTCTTATCACCTCTCACTTGGAATACTATAAAAGTTTCCTGTATGGTCTCTTTGATTCATGCTTCTATTTACTTCAATCCATCTTTCACACATCAGCCACGGTGATATTTCTAAAACATGCCCAATAAACTCTACTCGTTCCCTATTGCTTCTGGAATTAAATATAATATTTAATAATAGTAATAATTAATAATAAACTCTGACATTTCAATTCCTTTACAACCTGGCCTTTTCCTACTTTTCTAGTCTTCTTACATATTAGCCAATTACTCAATCTCTATAATACAGACATAATGGCCTACTCACTGTTCCACACAAAAACTCCCATCTCCATGCCTTTGTACTAGCTACCTTATATGCCTAGAATGTGTTCCCTTCACACCTACCCTCTTGGAATGCCTGGTTTTCATTAAGACTAAGATCAAGTATCACTCTCTCTGCCTGCCACCCTTCCTGAACTATCCAGATGCCAGATTCCTCTCTCCCCAAACCATCATATTCATTTTGTGTTATTATGTGAATATGTTATTATGTAAATATGTATGTGTCTCCTCCATTAGTTTCTTAATGTTGGGAACTTTTGCTTTTCTCTTAGCATTCCCAGTGCTTAGCACATAATAAATGTTCAATAAGTACTTGTTAGTAAATCGATTGATTATGATAATGATCTTGTTTTAGTAAAGTTTCTTAAATTTCTTCAGAATATTTTGAAGTTTGTACTGATACTATGAGAATTTGACATCTATCAGCCCATGAAAGTATCTAATGTATAATTCCAGCCACTAGATCATATCTTACTAAAATAAGAGCTAAATTTTT
Source organism: Sminthopsis crassicaudata (assembly GCF_048593235.1). Lineage (NCBI taxonomy): Eukaryota > Metazoa > Chordata > Mammalia > Dasyuromorphia > Dasyuridae > Sminthopsis > Sminthopsis crassicaudata. The sequence goes on from NC_133622.1 coordinate 203,694,370, forward strand.
ACAACTTAAACTGATATGTTGCACTGTTTCTACTGTTTATTTGAATGATATACATTAATAACTAAGTCTGGACTCTTTAAAGATAAATCTATGACTTCTGATGATGGTCTAAGTGGGGGAAGACAATATACAAAATGAAGCTAAGGAAAGGGTGATGTGCTAGAGAGTACCCACTGAGGTATCATGATAAAGAAAATAATGGAGATGAAAACAGACAGAGCAGCGGGTGACAAATGAATTTATATGGAAGATGCCTATGGAAAACATTTTGAGTATATTCTCGGGTCTTGGACTTTCCATAGTTACCAGAAGTGAACTACTTTTGGTTATATTTGACAAATTCAGTTATGTTTCCCTTACTAATAATTTTTTAAATTTGTTTTACTATTATTCAGTGATGCCTACTTGCTTCAAAAGTATTACTGTAGATTTTTTTATCTGTTTATCATTTGATCCAGGAATATCTATCGGTCCTCTTCCTCCTTTTTGGAGAGGAATGTTAATTTCTCCATAGCTGCCTCTAGGTAATAAATCTTATGCTTTATTAATACTGTACAGATTTCTGTTAAGATGCCTCCTAAATCTATTAGGGCCATTTAATAGTTTTTAAAGATTAAGATGTGTTAAGATTGTTATTTATAGTATTAATTACTTTAACATTTTTCTTCTCATTCAACTTTGATTTCAGAATGTTGATTAAACATAATTATCCATATCCTTTTCTTTAATATCTTTATGTTCAATATGTGTTCCCAGGAGGAAGTATCTGTACTTATTGCTTTTATTCATTGATTCAATGGGACCTCTGGATTTGGGTTCTAAATTTTTCTTGATGTATAATAAGAATTGTACATTTATCAAATCCAAATGATGTTCTGAAGCCATATAATGCTTGATGTGACCTATGTACATCAAGTGATTAATGTTTTGTTTAATAGTGTCTATACGTGATATAGCTTCTTTAATTTATAAGTGATACTTAGTTTATCTATGAAAAATTATCATGGAATTGAGGCTAAACCAAACCTTAGTGGGTTTAAACCGTCACCTGAAAAAATACCATTTAGCCTATTAATTGTTTTTGACTTTGTATTGGTGATATGATTTTGGATTTTTAAAAAAGTGTCTGCCATATTGGTATCAAATACTCTAGTATTCTCACGATACTTGGATTTATTGTAGATATTTATGGTATAAAAATAAGCCTTGAATTTGAAACTGAGTCAAAGACTTTGTTATATTCATCAAAGACTATATAACTATTATTGCATGTTGAACAATCTGCTTAGTCAATAAATACTGAAATGTTGATTTTTATAATCCTGGAACTTTTTTCACCTCAGACAATATTATTTTCTTCTATTTGTAAAGTTTTACTAATGTAAGTTATGAATTGTTTCGTGGAAAGTACACATCATCAAGAAATTGGCTTATATTTGGCCACCCAGTCATCTTTTGGTAGTAAATACATGTTGCCTTCTATTAAAATGTGGAATCAGGCTTATGTATGAGAAGAAGCTGGTAAAGCTTTTTGCTAATAATTCATGTACCCCTGTGAAGCCTTTGAGTCACTAATTATGGGTCTTATTTGCTCCTGACACCTTCTAGTTTTACTGAGAGGCTAGAATTTCAGTCATGTCCATCAACAAAACCATCTGTCATTCATTAAAGGTGTAAAAGCCTTCTGTTTCACATTTGAATTAACTTGCATTTTTATTGTGGTCAGATTTCTTGTGTCCATTTTAGATGTCCAGAAATCTTCCCAATATCCCTATTCATCCTTCTAGTAACTTAGAATTATTCTTCATTCTCTCCTTCATTCCTCTTATCAAATCATCTGTCAGTAAATGCTTGCTGTTTCTACCTTTAACATAACATCTCTCTTAATTCGGGCCCTTGTCACTTCTTACTTAGACTACTGCAGTCTCCCTATGTCCAGGTTCTCACCTCTCAATGCCATCCTACTCACTGCTGCCAAAATAGACAATTACTTACAAACACATCTTTCCTTATTAAATCAACTCCAGTGGCTTCCTATTACCCAAGAATAAAATATAAGCTGCTGTTTAACTTTTTAAGCCCTATACAACCTAGCCAGTTTCATTGGCTATTACTCTTTCTCTTCCTTCTGTTTGAGATTCTGCTCCTCACACATGACTCTCCACTTCCCATCTCTGCCTTTGCTCTGACTGTACCCTTACTTCTCATCTCCAACTCCGCTTTTTCTTTTAAGATGCAACTTAGGCACTTTCTCTGCATGATGACTCTCTCCTGATCCCCCTAACTGCTAATGCTCTCTCTCCCATACTATCTTGTTTTTAACTTCATGATAAATTTTATTACAAATTATAATAGTATTTTACTTTATTATACTTTATTACTTTATTATAAATTTTATTTCATTTTAAAATATAAAATATTTATTATAAAATTACAAATATTTTAAAATATAAAATTTATTATCTTTTATAATTTAACTATGAAAATTGTGTTGTTTTATTATAAATTTTAATTACTTTATTATAAATACTATTTGTGTTTATTAACTTTAGATTTATGATTTAAATATTTGGAATATACTTGTTGCCTCTCCCATTAGAATACAAATTTATTATGAGTAAGGAACAGTTTTATTGTTTGTATTTGTATCCTCAGAATCTAGTCTACAGTAGGCATTTAATAAATGCTTGCTGATTATTGATTAATTCTCTAAGGGTTTCTCTTGCTTCTAATTTTTTTTTTACTTCTTAAGCCTTTAAAATGTTTATATTTTTTTCTTTCAGCTGAGGTGATTCATATAACATTACATTTGTATTTATATTTTCAATTGCTAATTAAGGGAGTAGACTTTCTGATATACTTTTGTTATTCAGATTTCCTTTCCATGTTTCTTTTTTTCTTGCCTTGAATTGGATAATATGGTATTCAAATTTCCTACTGCATTTGCCAGCTAGCCATCAACGTCATTATCTGTAGCACTTCCTCAGGCATTACTCTTCCTCAGTTCATTCTTGCATGTTGGGTGTCCCAGAGAGCTGACAACTATCATGGGTGCCATGAGAGGCACAACCAATATTTACTCAGTCAATAGCATTGTCCCTTATAGTTCAATCAAGGAAAACTGTTTTCAAATTTTGTAAAAGAATACAGGGCATAGACATAGCTTTACAATTAGCTTTGTAATATAGTCTCCTTTTTTCTATAGGGTGGGAATGGGGGTTGGTCAGAAAGTTCTCTTGAACTTCTAAGGTCTTTCCCAATATCTTCAATGACTCTCTTAATTCTCTCTGCCATAGTGGTGTTTGGAACCTATCCTTATGTGTATCCTTGATAGGGCCCCCTTCTCCGGGCCTTACTATGATATTGTCTACCACAAATAACTGTATATAAGCCTATCATATTTTTACACTATCAGATACAAATTCAGGATGATTATAACAAGTACTGAACTTTCTGAGTTATTGGATTCATGCTATCAAAATCAAAAAGGACTTTTCATGATTTGAATCTGAATATACTTCTATCCTTTTCAAAATCATTTGAGATAATAGTGCTGATTTTGTCATATTTTGTTATTAGGTAAAATAATTTTCATATGTTTGCGATAAAGACTCAAGGCTTAAGACTTTTTCTTTCTTTAGATTTTAGCAGCTCCTCAATTTCATCCCTAACTTTGTTTTGTCTAGACTCAGGGGGGGAAGTGTTTTTTGTTTTTTTTCAATAATTGGCTAGAAATACGTCGTTATGTGAGTGGAATTAAGAATACCATTGAGAAGAAGCAATATGAAACACTTGCTTATAAATGGTGAAATGTTTCTAGTTTCTGTTATGATATAATATTTGAGCATAGTTTTGTCCATTTTGTATGTACATATAATGATTTGCCATTTTAGTAGTGTCATCTAAATTAAAGCATTTCCAGGAGGTCAGATATTGGTATTTCTAATTCATTCTGATTTATCCTGTCATCTTGTGGTACCAAAACATGAAGAAGAGCCTTTTGTTTCATCGTCTTCCATATCAATTTGCTCATCATGATGATTTTCAAGATGGGCTAACCTACAACACTGTACCACCCTATCTATTCCTTAGAATCACAAGAAAAATTTCATCACAGTTGCTGTAATACTAAGCCACTCAGTGGTATCATCAGAACTGGCCAGCATTTCAGGGGTTTTTCCAGGTATTCACCATTGCCTTAAGAACCACAGAACCCTGCTTTATATTATCCCATTCAGCATTCTCTTATTTTGTTGTCCCTTTCAACGTGGGCAATAGATCGGGCTTTAAAGGAACTGTTTATTATTCCCATTAGTATTATTACTATTGTCTTCTAGGGGATCTTTGAAATTTTTTGATGTTAAAAATTGGGAGAAAAGATTGAAAATCATCATTCCAGGTCTTTTATTGAATATAAAGGTATGTAGTTTGTCAAAGAAACAACTTAGCATAGTTTGAAGAAACTCATGGCCTCTTTTTTTATCTCAAGTATTTAGTGTGGTACATAGCACACAATGGTGCTTAATAAATATTTGATCAATTGATTAAAAGAGAAATATACTTAAACTCATGAAGAATATCTATGAAGGCATGAAAATGAGTTGCAATTGCACTGATAATGAGAATAACACATTTAATGAAGCCACAAATGTTTGAAGTGGTGGACTAAAGGATCCCTAGAACATGTCCTTCACTTTACCAGTGTTGTGCTTGTGCTTACCTTGTTCACTACACAGAATGACCTTCCTTCTATTAGCCTGATGCATATCTACTCATCCTTTAAAACCCAATTTAACTACTACTTTTTTCATAAAACCTTCCCTGACTTTTTGAAGATAATAGTCTTCCCCTAGAATTCCACATAGATTTTACTCAACATGTGATATTGGTGGAATATAGTGATCTCTATTTGTGTCTTATCCCCTTACCAAAATATAATCTCCATGAGTACAGGAATCCAATATTATCTAAAATATGTATCTATTTTTATGCCTAACACAATGTCCTTCAACCAGTAGGTGCTTAATAAATGTCTGTAGCATGAATGAATGAATGTTATGGCCCTCAAATGATAGATCTTTTTCTGGGAATCAAGGATCCTTACCAGAACATTTGTCCTTTATGCCAAAAAAAAAAAAAAAAAAAGTTTTTAGTGCTTCTGGACTATGGATTAGCTCATGAATGTAGGAGATATTCTCTACACATATCTCTTTGGTCTTTGATTAGTATCTTCACATTATACACTGGAACATTTCTGACACTATCAAACTATTTGTCCCCCAGGCCTGGCACAGCAGAATTTAATACTTTTTTTTTTCAGATTGAGATCTTATAGCATGGAAACTACCCTACATGAAGATATGCTCTAAAATAAACTCTATCACTAAGGTCTGACTTTAACAAAGCTTGGCTCTCTAACTATATCACCCCTCTCTGTGCCTCAGGTGTCCATAATCCTGAGGCCTTCCTGGCCAGTAGATTCACTGTCACCCTCCTCACTGCCCAGACCTTTCTGTCCAATCAGTTAGCATTCAATATAATCCTGTGGCTACTAAATGTATCAGATCCCAGTTCAAGAGAAAGGCTGAAAGGACCTTTCTTAAAGTAATCTTACATATACTTAAAATAAATTGTTTTCTGGAGAAAATCTTCTCATCTTTGTCACCTGTGCCTCCTATCACCACCACCACCAAAAAAAAATGACTTAAAAAAAAACTAATTTAGGGTACAAGTTCTGCTGCTTCCTACTTTGATTTCTTTGGACAAGTCACTTAATCTCACCAGACTTCAGTTTTATTGTCTGTTTAATGGGAAGTAAGTTTGACCACAAGATCTCTCTAAAGTCCCTTTCAGCCCTAACATTTGCTAATTCTGTGAAAAAAGGGTCATGCTCAGCAGGCGGGTAGGTAGTGTCTGGGGCAGGCAGGTGGCATATTGTACTGCTTCTCCAACTGCATGATGTAGATAGTTCCATAATCTGTACCCACTACTTATTGAATCTGCTCTGCCATCTTTCACCAGTCCCACAAGTATCCAGGTAGTACCATGGTGCACAGAGTGCTAGACCTGGAGTTTGGATAACCTGAATTCAAACCCAGCTTCAGACATTTATTAGCAAATCATCTAACTCCCGTTTGCCTCAGTTTCCCCATCTATAAAATGGAGATAACAACAGCTCCTACCTCAGAAGGCTGTTGTGAGGATTAGAAAACACTTAGAACAATGCCTGGTTCACACTAAACACACAGACTAAAAAAGCAAAAAAGAAATCAGATGGTTTGTTAATATATGATGAAGATGAATTAAGTCAGAGCTAGGGGGAACTTTGAGACAGTCTTTCATCCAATGGCACTACCCCCCTGCTGCTCCTGGGACACTCCATTCTGATGCTGGGTGTTTTTCTTGGATGTCCCCCATGCCTGGCACTCCCTCCATCCTGGCTTCTCTAGTTTGCTTTAAGTCTCTCCTGAAGCATCATCTGCAAGATAATAAGGGCAGGGCCTTCCCCCTAAAACCATCTTCAATTCATCCTAACTTTCATGTGTACATGAGCTGTCTGCATGTTGTTTCCCCCATTAGATGTGAATTCCGAGAAGGCTGGCATTGCCTTTAGGCCCAGCACTTCACATAGCATCTGGTGTTTATTAAGTGCTTATAGACTTGACTTCTCTCTCAATCACAGCCTCTGGATAACATGTGAGTGTAGATTTCTATGACATTGCCTCTTTATACCATTTCTTGTCCCCCCACAAAAGGGAAGGTAAATATTATCCTTTTATACATGAGGAAACAAAGGCTGAAATGATTTGCTCAAAGTTGCATAGCAAGTAAATGGGGCAATCAGGTTTGAACTCACTTCATTTGAAGCCCCCCCCCTCTTTTTTCTTTACCTGGATTGTCACAACCCAGGAAAACACTGAGGATGACCTGGGCTCTAATCTCACATCTCGGGAGTCTCTTTTTTCACCCCCAGAGTGAGGGGGGGATGACAAAGGGGCTGGCCTACATCCCAGGTTTTTGTGAGATCAGAAGTAATAATGGATATGAAGATGCTAAATAATGTGAGGTAGTATTAAATTTCCAGGGTAAATTTATTTTAAAATCTAAGATAACCCTCCACACACGCAAAATCTTCAGAATTCCAAGGGAAAACAAACCTTTATTTTAAAATTACACTTTGAAGCTTGCTTTGTTGTACAGAAAGAGCTATTAATGAACATTTCAAAGAACAGAGATAACAAGTGAAAAAATTTCCTGATTCCTGTGCCTTCCAAAATGTATGATAAGAGACATTCTCCCTCACCTCTCTTGGCTCTCCTTTCTCTCTCTTCTCATCCTTTCTTTCTATCCTGGGTCTCTGGATCTCTCTGCTCTCTCTTCTTTCATTTACTTTTGGGGTTTTTTTTGTTTTTGTTTTTTTGTTTGTTTGTTTGTTTGTTTTGTCTTTTCCTATTCTATGTTATTGCCTTTAACTAGCTTGTATAGTGCTAGAGAGACCTAAAGTGCTTTAAATTTTTAAATAATTTGTTAAGTAGAATTTTGTGTCTCCAGTTTTAAGAATCTTACTTCTTACATTTCTCTACTTAATAGAAACTTTTTTTGCCTGTATGTGATCTCTGATTTGTGTATGAGTGGCTCTTACAAGGAAAAAAAAAAGTTAATTATCCTACTTGCCACATCCCTACCAATTGTATAAATTAGAGATGGGAACTATTAATACATTTAAATGAATCCTATCTTTTAAATTTAAATGAAACCCTATCTTTTTGCTGTTAATTACTCAGTTACTGCTGGTAAAGAAGAATGATCAAGGAGAAATAAACAAATTATATCTGCATATAAACTGAGTCTGACTTAATCACAGGGACTTCTGGAGAATAAGATATTCCACATAAGCGATTTTCCAGATAGCTAAAATATACCCTTTTCAGTACTGAAACTTAAAAAAAAAATTAGCCATTTTGATAGAATTCCTTTGTATATTTTTAAACAAAGACAAAGCATTAGCTAATCTTTTCTCAATAATTCAGCTCTAACATTATGACTGGGCTATAACAGAAGGGTACCTCAGGGATTGTTAGTGTAAGAGAAACTTGCTCAGATGTTAAATGGCCCCAAGGAGGTTCTCTTTTTAATTGATGGCTCTGTTGTCTTTCCATTCTTCACCTGTTTTTCACAGTATTCTAGCAGTGTCAGTCACCACCCCAAATCTTTTCCTTGTGATAATCTATCAAGATCCAAGAGTTGCCAAGGAAAACCAGATAACTAACCCCTTCAATCAGTTAAAAAAAACTGCATTTACTTCAGCATAATGCTTTTTATCCACCATTCTAAGACATTAGCTTTGATGAAGACATGAAAGCTGGCCTGAAGACTCCTGTAGAAGATAAAATGCACTAGGGCTTTGAGGCAGCTATTTTTCTTGATGGTTAGAAGCTTTTTATTTACTTCTGTGTTCTGAAGTGAAGTTGCAAAACTCTGACTGTTGAATAAAAGTTAACATTATCATACCTATTTGGGGAAAAAGAATAGGTGACATGTAAATTGGATATGGGAAATACTTGGAGGTCCTATATTAATATTAGGCTATTCTTGAATGAAGGAAATTAAAGATGAGCCAAGAGAGCTGAATAAGCTAGCAAAATTCAATCACTAAATCACTGGTGGTTCCCAGGCTTTTTGATCAGGCTTTTTACTTTTGAGAAAAAAAAATATTGATATGAAACTTATATTGGCTTAGAAAACTGAAGGAATCTCTTTTTCTGGCTGAATTTCATTTACCAGTTCTGAAGTTGTCTCTTGTGTTAACAAAAGAAAGGGTTGTCATTGAATGTGCCAACTGGATGATATTAAATTTTAGTGTCAAAAGATGGAAGAGAAGACAGGATTCAGAAGTACAGAGGCTATCAGCCAGCTGGTCACCAGATGACAAATGTTTTCACAGTAATGCATAGAGAAAATCTTCTATAGCATGAAGGGTGGTTACAGTCTGATCAGGGTGAGAGCCTACTATAGCCTACTCACTCAATAAAATCATCTGTCTTTTAATTATAGTTTTCTGTTTATCTCAAATCCTCCCCCTGACTCTGGACACATCTTATCTAAAATCTGTCTCCTGCAGTTCCTAGCACATGTAGGCATTTAATATGTATGGAACTGAAATTAATTAAATTGAATGTATTAGGCTGAAAATCACACACAGCCATATATTACCATGGATATAAGAAATATGAGCTGTCATCTCAGACCTTGGTAAAAAGGAAAGAAAATAGGAGTCAAAAAGTAAAAGGTAAGAGGAATGAGTAGATTAAGAAAAAGTAAAAATTAGAAGGCAGAGAAGATGGAGACTTCTTTAAGAAGATGAAACAATATATGTGTAGCCCAAGCTTGGCTAGGAATTGAGGAAAACAAACTGAAGATAATTGATTATTTAGCCAGGAGAGCTTGACTGTGAGTTGGAAATAAAAATGGTGGGTAAAACCTAGAAGATAAGACTTCTCAGAGTTATAAGACTGTGCTGGGAAGGAGCTGTAGTATAGCTACTAGGTAATAAGACTTGCCTTCCAGACTGAATCATAGAACTATATAATAATATAACAGAGTGAGAAGTGATGTTATTCTACTTATTCTGAGAAACCACAGTATCTTCATAGTTAGTATCCCTCTAAAGTCTGTGACCGGCAAAAATACATCTATTCTAGTTCTTTTTATAATCAAGATAATGATGCTGAGAGGGTTACTTGTTGGTACTTTGCTACTATTAAGAAGTCCAAGAGATCGAAGAAGTCTATAAAGAAGACAATGGCCGGAGGAATGTCAATGAAGGCAGGCAGTCTGTGGATTCATTCCAAGCCCTTTACCTCCTTTGACATCTTTTCATCTTCATCATTATCACTTTCAATGCTCTCCTTTCTCTGAATGCAGCAAATTGTGTCTTAAACCGAAGTGAAGTGCCCACGTTGATATACAGGTGTTAGAGAAGAGATTCGATGGTCATTATTTGGCTCCAAATATAGCACCACACATTTCTTTTTCACACTGACCATTGTCTTTCCATGGCTTTCGTATCCTCTACTTGTAAAGCTGATTGTTAAAATGCTAGTGTAGAGCTTAACAATTTCCTTGCAAAATTTCATTTTGTTAAGATTTGGCCCATTACTCCAGCCTACCAAGATATTTTCATTTCTTGGGTCTTTTATCCAACACTTTTAACTATCTCTCCTACCTTGTATCATCTTAAAATCTTATGAGCATGTCACCTACATCTTGCTAGAATTCGCTGATTATTGAATAGAACAGAGCCAGGGACATAACCTGAGGTATTTATTCAAGGTATTTATCCCCTTCAGTACTTGCTTTCTTGCTGTTCCCTCACATATGACACTCCAGCTCACTTCCTAATGCCCTTGTGTGCCTATTATCTCCTTTGCCTGGGATGGACTGTCTCCTCCCCTCTTACTCAGAGAATCTCTTACTTCCTCCAAGACTTAGTTCATTAGTCAACTTCTATGTGAGTCAAGACTTTCCTTAGGTTGTCACCTGCTCAGGCCCTCATTCCCAAAACAATTCTGCCTTATATTGTATTAATTCCATGCATGCTTTCAGATATACACATTGTCTTCCACAGTTGCCTTTGTATCCCCAGCACCTAGTATATTACTAGGCATTTACTAGAAGACTGACTCACACTGGGTCTGTCTTCTTCCATACTGAGCCTTCTTGAAAGGAAGCATGATAGGATAAAAGAAGCAATGGACTCAGAATCAGAAGACTTGAGTTTAAATCCTGGCTCTGCCACATATAAGCTGTGTGTGATGTTGAGCAAATCAATTCACTTTTCTGAGAATTAGTTTCCCCGGAATAATAAAACCCACATCTATCCACTGACGTCTTACTTCATTCATAATGGCAAAAACTTTCATGCTGTTCTAAGAAAGTGAAGGTTGACCAACTCTTACCAAACTAGAAATTCTTGAAATATAAGGCAGCAAAAATGTCTGTCAGCCTCACTGGGTTCAGAGAAGGCTGGCTACCAGTGACAAATTCTCTGGGTCAGAGCAATTCATGAAACTCTTTGCTAAAATTTGAAGGGGTCAAAATCCACTCTGAAGAAGAAATATAGATGCATTTAGATGCATATAGATGAAATTATATATCTTTTAAAGTACTGAACTAATACTTACCTTTTCCCCTCACGTGGTTATTATGAGATTCAAATGAAATAACATATAAAAGTCTATTGCTTTTGCTATTGTTCAGTCATGTCTGATTCTTTTTGGCCTCAATTGGAGTTTTACTGGCAAAGATACTGGAGTGGTTTGCTACATCCTTCTCCAATTCATATTACAGATGAGCAAAACTGAGGCAAACAGGATTAAATGATTTATCCCCAAAAGGCAACAAAACAGCAAACTGAATATAGCCTTCTTCGATGAGATACAGATCCCTGCTCCCAGGACATCCAAGTAACCCCCTAGCATAGAGAGATTCTGTCTGCTAAAGATCTGCTTATCTTACAGTGGACAAAGTAACAAAGTCTTCCTCAAAGTTTGCTTAATATTCTAAATCTTCATCTTTGTACATCTCTCTTGAAGAAATAATCCCTAAATTACATTTCCATTAATTTTTTTTCATCCCTTTGTTAAAAGTAGGTTCTTCAAAAATTTTGGTTCTCTTGGCTTTAACTCAAGAGAGGATAAATCAGAGGGAGAAAAGGGAGGGAAGAAAAGAAACCATTTTTAGGACATCTCTCCATTTCACTGGGAGCTTCTTTCTGGTCATTTTGAGGTAACTTTGGAGGCATTTAACTGTGACCTTTCCCCCAAATCCTTGGATACATAAAAGAGAGTCTGTCTTCTGGATGTAACATCAAATGCTAAACAGCACATCTTCTATCCTGGTCCAACAAGGAAGTTCTTCCTGGAGCAGGATTGACTCAGACCCTATGAACTCATTTATGAAAAAAAATACCTACATCTTTTCTCTCATTAGCCATTATCTTCTTTCCCTTGGTAGTTCAGCTTTCGTTAACAAAGCAGACACATTCAAAGAACAGATCTGGTTTGACAAAAGTCTTAACAGGACTAAAAACAGGACAGTCACTGAGCATCAGAGAGCATTAATGATGCTCCTGGGCAGATGATGGCTCCAAGTGTCTTGAGCCTTTGACGTTTTAATGTATCATTTGACAGAAGTAAATATATTTGTGTCACTTTTGACTATAATCTCTTCTGTCTAGTTTTCCATGTGATTGTCAAAGATGTGCTTAGAATCTTGGTTTTATTTTATAACAATAGCAAATTTACAACCAGAAAACATTTTCACCATTAAAGCTTAACACACTGAAGAGGCAATGTCTGGGAGAACTATATATGAAATGAAAAGGTTCTGAAGCCCAATTCTTAGACGTGCTCTTACCAATATCTCACCAACTGAGGGGAAATAGAGTCTATTTGGTGAAATCAAAAACTCCAGGGTTTCAAATTAAAAAATAAAAACAAACAACAACAACAAAAAAAAGCCTTTCCCAAGTAAAAGCTGGGGAAAGGAATAGCTAGCAATTCATCTGAAAAAAATTATGTAGGAACCATTTAAAAATTTTTTTTAATTTTTGTATTCCTAGTCCCTTTGGCTGTGCCTACAACATAGTCAGTTGAAATAATACAATAAAATGTTAGCATTCAAAGGTATTTTAGAGATTATCTAGTTAACCCCTCACTTTACAAATAGAGGAACTGTGCTCAGAAATGCAAAAGGCCTTACTAAAGGTCATACCTATAATGCAAGAATCTGGCCTAGGATTCAAATCTCCTACCTTTCTGGTAGGTGAGAATTCTACCTCCAAAGCTTATTAAGTGAATTGCAAATGTCCCGTGGTGATGTAATGAAACACCACCACCTAATGCCTCTTGTCTCACAACAGCTGCCAGACACACTCAGGCACACACACATTAGAAGGCAGTAGAGATGTCCCTAATTCTAAGGTTGTAAATTAGGGGAGGGAGCAGGCCTTTAGGATTGCTTTGGCTCAGAGCTAAAAGATGCACAAGTTTTGGAAAAGGACTAAGTAAGAATTTGAGCCTCTATGGGAAATAGGAGGCCCCAGCAGGGAAGTCCAACAAATCTCATTGCAGCTCATTACAGAGGGAGGTGAGTGGATGTTCTCCTCCCATCCAACTGTCCTGTGCAACCCAATATCAGCCACAGAGCTCTTACTTTGTGCGGAGAACATCAGAACATTTGCTGAGCTTTATTTGAAGCACTTACTGACAGAAGAAAGGGGTTAGATGTGATCCTATTATATTATAGCATATTATGCCTTTCAGGTCATTAGGAAATTTAATAGGACTTGGGTTGACTCGGTGATTCCACTGAAAGAAAGAATTTCCCCAATGAGAAAGTTCTCTCTCCAAGTGCAGGATGCTATCTCTGCAACTTGGAAAGTTTCACAAACTACTGAGAAGCTAGGGGGCGCAGTGGATAGAGCATCAGCCTTGCATTCAGGAGGACCTGAGTTCAAATCCCGTCTCAGACACTTAACACTTCCTAGCTGTGTGACCCTGGGCAAGTCACTTAACCCCAGCCTCAGGGGGAAAAAAAAAAAAAAAAAAGAAGCTTAATGATCTGCCCAAAGTCAGGGAAGACAGGATTGGAAGTCAGGTCTTCCTGGCCTCACGGTCAGCTCTTTATCCCTTTATCCACTAAGCCACAACAATAAGGAGTAAGAAAGGGAGGGGGAGAGGCATCTATCTGATCATGTAGACTAATTGAAGAAGAGCTCATTGGAGCTCAGCGTTGGGGATCAACACAGATTGTGCAATGAAATGGTAGCAATTGTATGATATGTTGTTACAGGCTGTAAAAGTTTGTCACCTCCCAAATAGTGACATGGACTGACATGATGTCTCCATGGTACAGAGACATTAAATATCCTGAAGAACTCAGCCAATTATTGTCCTAGAACTGGACTATATTCCAGACCAAACTGCTGTCCACGATCTCTGAGACAGAACACTGATTCATAAAAACTCAAGAACAACATTGTTCGTAGATATCCCCATCCCAACCCTCATGAGACCAAGGACTTTCAAGGTTATTTAGAATCCTACTCCCCTAAGGAGATTCTAGCATTTTTATTCAGATACACAAAGCTGTGATTTTATCTGTGTGAGCAGTAATATTGACTATAAAAGATAATATCAAGAGAGCATCCTGTCCCAGGACCATTTTTAGCTGAATCCCTATCAAAAAAGATGAGAAAAACAACATGATCAAGAAGAACAAAATGGGGCAGCTAGGTGGCGCAGTGGATAGAGCACCAGCCTTGAATTCAGGAGGACCTGAGTTCAAATCCGGTCTCAGACACTTAACACTTCCAAGCTGTGTGACCCTGGGCAAGTCACTTAACCCCAGCCTCAAAGGGGGGGGGAGGACAAAATGATAATAATAAATGATATCCATATTCATTGTCTTTACTCAGTACTTTCTATGTATGTCACTCAGTCAATCAATAAGCATGTATTAAGTATTTAATACTGTGCTAACCTCTTGGGACAAAAAGAAGGACAGAGGTCAGCTCCACTTCTCAAGGACCTCACAGCCTAATAGGTGAGATGACATGATAAAAAATTATATACAAGATATATAAGCATTAAGGTACATCAGGAAGAGGGTTTCATAGAAGGTAGGATTTTAGCTGGAACTTGAAAAAAGCTAAGGAAGCTGTAGCCCTCCTAGAAATGAGTAGGTAAGGATCCAGGTATGGAGGATAATTAGGAAAAATATACAGTCTGGAGAGAAAATGTTTTGTGTCAGGAGTTGCAAGGAGAATAACAGGCAAGGAGAGAAGTAAGGTGTAAGAAGACTGAAAGGTGAAGGGGAATGAGATTGAGCAGAACTTTGAGGGTCAAAAAGAGGATTTTATTGGATCCTGGGGGTGATAGGGAGCCACTAGAGTTCACTGAATGTGGGATTGACATGGAAGATTAAGTTGACTTGACAGCTGAATGGAAGATGGACTGGACTTTGGGAAGGGATCAGGTAGGGAGCCCTAGCAAAAAGCTGCTATAATAATCTAAGCATGCAGTGATGAGGACTTACTTCAGAGTGGTGTCAATGTTCTGGTAGAAAAGGGGATGTACAAGAGATGTTACAAGGGTAAAACTGAGAAGACAACAAATATGGGGGTAAAGAGAGTGAGTAGAGAATGTAGAGTAGGTGGCAAGCCTAGTTGACTAGGGGAATGATGGCATCTTTTGTCTTTTTTTTTTCTTTGCTGAGGCAATTGGGTTTCAGTGACTTGCCCAGGGTCACACAGTTAGGATGTATGAAGTGTGACGTGTCTGAGGCTAGATTTGAACTCAGCTCCTCCTGACTTCAGAGCTAGTACTCTATCCATTGCATCATGTGTCTGCCCCATGGTGGCACTGTTAACAACAATAGGGAAACTCAGAAGCAGGAATAGTTTGGGGAAAAGACAATAAGTTCAATTTGGGACACAGTGAGTTATACGATACTTACAGGACATCCAATCTGAGATGTCTAATAGGCAGTTGAAAATGCAAGAGTGGAGATCAGATGGAAGAGTTAGAAGATTTCAGGATAACCAACCTAGAAATGATAATTGAATCCATAGGAGGTGATGGGATCATCAAGTAAATTACTGTAGAGAGAAAAGAGAAAGCAGGAGGGTCCAGAGCAGAGCCCTTAGGGAGACCATCTTTAGAGGGGATAATCTGGGTAAAAATCCAGCAAAGAAGAGGAAGAGGAAGAGAAACAGGATAGAGTAGTGTTACCAAAACCTAGAGAGAAAAGAAGTGATCAGCAACGTCAAAGGCTTACAGAGGATGAAGGATGAAGATTGAAAAAAGGCCCATAGATTTGGCAACTAAGAGATCACTGGTAACTTTGGAGAGAGCAGCTTCTGCTGAATGGTGAAGTCAGAAGCCAGACTGTAGAGAGCTGAAAGACTGAGAGAAAAGGAAGTGGAAGCATTGATTATAGGTGGTCTTTTCAAAGAGATTAGCCACAAAAAGGAGATAAGTTGTGGCAACTAATATGGATAGATGCATCAAGTGAGAAATTTTTTGAGAATGGGAGAGACATGGACAAATTTGTGTGCAATAGGGTAGCTGTTAGTAGAGAGAAGAACCCTGAATATAAAGAAGAATGGAGATGATGGAGGAGACAATCTGCTGGAAAGGAAGGGACAGAGAGAATGACTTGTACATGTAGTGCGGTTTGCCTTGGCAAGGAAAAAGGCCACCTCTTTATGTGAGACAGAAATAAAGAAGGGGATAATGGTAGAAGGCATCTGAATGATATGAGATGAGGAGAGGAAAGGAAGCACTCAAAAATGGCTTCTAGTCTTTCTATAGAAAATGTTAACTCATCTGACCCTCATAATAATCCAGCAAGATAGGTAATAGATGTATCTCTACCTATCCTTCATGAGTAAGGAAAATGAAAAATAGGGAGATGAAATGATTTGCCCAATGTTAAACAACTAACAAGAATAAGAGTCCAGACCCAGAGCCAGGTTCCCTAACTCCCAGCCATGCTGAGCTTCAAGGACATCAGGCTGTCAGTCAGGGACAAAGTTCACTCCAGCCTATGATCTTCATTTGCATCACACTTTAGTGGTTTGCACAAAATGTTCTATATGTGATTCACTGGAATCTCACTCCGAGCCTTGTTCTGGGTATTATTATTCTTATTTTAAAGATGAGGAAATTGAAGTTCCTTAAACTTAAAGTGACTTGCCTACAAGCATACAACCCATGGTATCCACTACCAGGGAGTTCTCAAACTACGGCCCGCAGGCCAGATGCAGCCTGTTCACTGCGAGCTCTCCGCTTAGGAGCCAACATTCATCCAAAGATGAATGGAGACATCTTTGTCTTCTTGAGGCTGATGGGCTAAGACAGAAACGTGAACACAGGGTCATAGGACACTGCAGCTAGAAAGGGCTTTAAAGAGCCCAGAACCTAGCCTTTCCCTGTTACAGGGGCCTTAGGGATCATCTGCCTATTCTGCTCTATTTATAGAATCCTAGGTCTGAAGAGGCAAAGTGAGCTGCCTACATCACAAAAACATAAAAACAAAAAGCTACAAATTCAAATCTTGGTTTTCTCACTACAACCCCAGGTCCCTCTCACCTACTTCAATCCTTTCATTTCATAGAGGAGGAGAATGAGGCTCCAATGAGGGACCGAGAGCTGATGACTTGCCAAAGTCACTCATTGGTGGCCCAGATGAGTTGATGATCTATCTCTAGACTTCTAGTCATAGGGTACAAAGAAGCAAAGAGATATCAGTCATACCCCAGCTCAGCATAAAGGTCCAATGTAGAAGCTGGATTCTACACAGGAAGAACATTGATGACTAGAGCTCCTGGGGCCAGAAACTCTTTTTTTTGGCTCCTTGAGATGCATAACATGGTGACACAGGTGAATATGCATTAAAATTATTTTCAATTTGCAGAGTACCCACGTAATTCATCTTTAATCTCTCTAAAGTTCTATTTTTTACCTCCTTCGCTTTCTGCCTCCAGCATCCTCAGCAAGCCAGATCCCTGCACCAGAACCCTGCCTGACAAGCTATGCTGGGGCAGAGTGGAAGAGTGGCAAAGGGGAGGGAAAAAGGAGATGGGGTACAATAGTAGGAAAACTTAGGAGGGGATGAAAGATCCCTGAGTTGCTACAAAGGTGCAGAATTCTGGACAACTGCTAGAGTTGAACCACATCTGAGCTGCCGAACAAGCCAATTCTCACTATAATCAGACTGCTGAATAATACTTCTCAGCGTTCACATGGTTTCTAAGGATAGTGCCAGCCTGTGTAAGATGCTCTTCTAACTCCCCAGGCAACACTCTTTCTATTCTTATCACAGATGCCTCTCAGACTATGGGTTAGTTGATGAAAATTGGGGTAAGGTGGGCAAAGCTAAAGTAGATAAATAGGAAGAGATGGAACAAAGAAAGACAAAAGCATCAGACCAAAATGGTGTTGGCCTTTGAGACCATCAAAATGGAGCTTTTTAAATATGAATTTGGAGTGAAGGCACAAGGATGCTCTGTGACTTCTGCTCACTAAACTGGCCCCTCCGCCAGAGATTTTGATTCTAACCTAAAATCAGACAAGATAGAATTTAAGATTACTCAAAATCTTAGCACTGGAAGAGCTCTCAGAAATCACTGTCTCTTATTCTATAACCTGTGAAACGCAGAAGCCCAGAGAGAACTCTTCCTAAAAATCATGCAGCAAGTTAGCCACAACACAGAGCTTCAGATCATTGGACTCCTGACCCCCAAGGGAGGACTTTGTCCACAACATCACAGCTGCCCTCAAAACTGTGGACAAATGATGGAGAAAGAGGGCAGAACTAAGCTTAAAAAAAAAAAAATGAAAGAAAGAATTGGGGGGAGGGAGAAAAAAACACCAATCTCTGATCTCATCAGAAATCCTAGATTTGTGGAGCCCTGAGGACCCTCAGAACTCTTTGAGTTTAATCCCTTAATTTTGCAAACAGAACCCCAAGGCTCAGAGAAGTGAAAGAATTTGCCCAAGACCACACAGCTAGTAACTTTTCACCAAGTTGAAGTCATGGAGTGTTAATATCTCTGCCTTGGCAGAAAGTGTCTACACTGACAAAATTGTTTCCTGAAACTACATTACAGATAGTAACCTACTCCTCCAAAGGGAACAAGAAGCCACTTCCTTCCAGTTCTGATTTCTCCTCTCTCTAATCAGAAGTAGGTCAGATAGAGGATGCTCCTCACACTTTAGAAAAGTAGCCCGTAAATGCTGACAAAAACAATACCTAAAACTAGCACTAAACCCCATCATCCATTTTTGCAGAAGCTGCAGGCCACTGGGGCAGGTCCTGCCTGCCCTCTACTGTAGTCCAACCCTGAGGACCCCACAAAATGCCCGACTCTTTCGCCACGCCACCAGAGCCAGACTGTGGGTCATTTGGCTCCAGGGAAGCTGGCTTCATCAGTACCTTTCTCACTGGGTTGGGAGAAGAGGGCTGCATGGTGCTGTCCAGAGGGTGCACGCTGATAGGGGCATCTTCTGCCATGGCCTGGGACAGGGGAGGGACGACAGTTCTGTCGAGAGGTGGGACTGGCTTTGGGCCTTCAGGCACACTGGGCTCATCGCAAGCCTGAAAGGGAAAAGACAGATTTCAGACATCCCTCAGAGTAAGCCACCACTCCCCAGCCCCACTGTATCTTCTCAGCCCCCCACCAGCCCCAGATACTTTGCAGCCTTTCTCTCTTAGGTCCCCTTCTCCCGCCTCATGCAGCCACCACCCCAGCTCAAACTCTCATCACTTGTGGCAGAGAATTTGAATTTTTTTTTTTTTTAGCTGAGGCAATTAGGGTCAAGTGACTTGCCCAGGGTCATACATCCAGGAAGTGTTAAATGGTTAAGGTCAAATTTGAACTCAGGTCTTCCCAACTTCAGAGCTGGTGCTCTATCCACTACATCAACTAGCTGCTACATGGCAGAGAATTTGAATGGCCTTCTAACTAGTTTCCTTGACTCAAGTCTCCTCCTTCTCCAATCCCAGCAGTCTGTGATTCTCTGAAGCATAGATATGATGATGACGCCACCCTGCAGGTCCTTGTTACCATCAAATCAAACATAAAATCCTCCACTGGGTACTTAAGGCTCTTAACCACTGGACCCCTTGTTATTTTTCCATTCTTCTCACATTTTATTTTCTTCCACACACTCAAAGACCCACTAATGGGCCCACCTGCTGTTCCTCTCCTCTGCCCATGTCTCCATGCTATCTATCTATCCTCCAGACCTAAATGTTCTTCCCCCCCTCACCTGCCTCTTAGCATTTTGGCTTTTTTCAAGATGCAGCTTGCATGCCCCCTCTGTAAGAGATGAAGCCTCTCTCAGTGCCCCAACTCACTTGAGCCTTCCTCCCTAGGCATATATATTATATACATTTTATACACACACACACACACACACACACACACACACACACACACACACACACACACATTTTACACCTTTTTACTACATGTTGTTTCCCCTCCCTCCCTCCCTTGGAAGAGGATCAATGGTCATTTTTGTGGTTTGATTTCTTTATTTCATTGCTTAAGGTAGTGCCTGGTCCATAGAAAGTGCTTAACAAATGTTTAGGAGTGCTTGATTTTGAGGTAAAGCACTTTGGACAAGTTCTTCTAAAACACAGATCCTAGAGGAGATCTAAGAAACTATTCTTTTTATCATTATAAAGGGCATATCAGGTGATCCTATATTTAGAGTTAGAAGAGATGTTAGAGATCACTTAGTCCAATTCGAGTGTCTCAAGTGAGCTAAGTGCAAAACAGGCCTAGATTTGTTGACAAAATTTATCACTAATCAAGAAGTTATCAATGAACCTTTTGAATTAGGGATGGCATATTTGTTCTTGCCCAGCAAAGTGGGAGCAAGTGATCTCATTCCTGACCTATATCTTAAAAGGTGCAATCTAAAAGTGAAATGGGTAGTTCCCAGAGAAGGTGATCTTTCATCAACATCCGTATGAACATTTGTTGGGGATGCTGTAGAAGAGGTGAGGAATGACTTGGTTTAGGTGATAGTGTTGTACAAATTACTTGAAAGAAGCAGTCATTTTGGTGTGGTTTCAATTAGTAATAATAAATATTAATTACATTTGTTCCTACTAACACTGAACTTACGTGGACCCTCTGACTTGGGACCAGATAAAACCAGATTGATTTGTGTTTCTCCAACTTTAGTTAATTCTCTGTCACTTGAGTATTGAGCTTCATACCATACAGGCTGTTATTGCTCTATTTTGTGGTTTTCCACTCAGTGGCATTTAAGAATAGATATTATTCCAAGGAAATGTGCAAAAGTTGTAGCTCTACAAGAATCCACTTCAATGACTATAAGCTACATTTCAGAGGCTACTGGTATGTGGAAGTTAAGTGTTTTAACATTTATACAAGTCCACAATAAAACAATATCTTTTACACAGAAACACCAAGAAAGGTGGAGTTGAAATGTAACTGGAGATGGGCACTTACATGACACCCTGAGATGTTTCTCTGTGTGGAAAGGATAGGGGAAATGCTCACAAGAAATGACTGATGAGGAGATAGACTGGACCATGCATAGACATTTGGCAATTGATTCTGATTAGCTTATAGCATGATTGGGTGGACCCTTTTTCAACTGGCTACCCAATCAAAATTGGCAACATCTTCAAAAAGACAAGTCAGCTTTAATTATCTCCATTGTCTTCATTTAGTAACTCTTTCCCTCACAGTATCCAGGGAAAGACCAAGTTATAAGAGGACTTAGGACTTTCTCTATATCTGTTTATATAGCCTCAATTTTTCCATTGTAGGTGAAAGGAATGAAGTCTACAGCTCTGAGAGTTTAAAAAGGTTGAAAGAATGAGCCATAGGTATCATGGGAATTGGAACGGGAAACTGAATATTGGAACTAGAATAGCATGATGCTCTGTGGCGCAAGGAGTGGCTTTTGAGAGTGACCTTCTGGGCTCACAGAAGTAGATACAAGAGTCATCTGGTAGTTGTGCAACATCTGGAGATTGAAACTGGTGGGACCAGGAGCATGTAGGAATGGAGCTAAATTTTAAGTCTATTCCCCTCACCTCTTCCCCATCCTGTCCCCAGGTTGTATGGGAAGAGTGTATAATTTCCCTAAAAGTGTTGGGGGGAGGGGAATTAAAAATTTTTTGTTCAAAACATCTCTTTGTAAAAGCTAATTAAGTGGAATAGAGGTCCTAATTGCTTGCCCCTAACAAAGGGGAGAATAGCTGATTGTCCAAGCATAGGACAGGATATCACCCATTAACCCTTCAGGGTAACCTTGTGCCTTCAAGGGGAAGGTATCCTACTAAACTCCAGAAGATGAATCAGAGCATTCTTGCTACAAAAATGAAAATTAGGGAGCAGCTAGGTTGCGCAGTGGATAGAACACCAGCCCTGAAGTCAGGCAGACCTAAGTTCAAATGTAACCTCAGACACTTAACACTTCCTAGCTATGTGACCCTGGACAAGTCACTTAAACCCAACTGCCAGAAAGAAATAAAGAAAGAGAAATAGAGAAAGAAAAAGAGAAAGAAAGGAAGAAAAGAAGGAAGGAAGAAAAGAAGGAAGGAAAGAAGGAAGGAAGGAAGGAAGGAAGGAAGGAAGGAAGGAAGGAAGGAAGGAAGGAAGGAAGGAAGGAAGGAAGGAAGGAAGGAAGGAAGGAAGGAAGGAAGGAAGGAAGGAAGGAAGGAAGGAAGGAAGAAATGAAGGAAGACAGAAAGGCAGAAAGGAAGGAAGGAAGGAAGGAAGGAAGGAAGGAAGGAAGGAAGGAAGGAAGGAAGGAAGGAAGGAAGGAAGGAAGGAAGGAAGGAAGGAAGGAAGGAAGGAAGGAAGGAAGGAAGGAAGGAAGGAAGGAAGGAAGGAAGGAAGCAGAAACTATTGCTCCAAAACAACCTGATATTATACTTCTCAGAAAATGAGCAAAGACCTTCAGAGAGACCTGGCAATTAAAGGGATTGTTACTGATTTCTCTACAATATGGCAGAAGGCTTTCTGAATTTGGAAGAATAGCAAGGAAAGAAGTAGAAAAGCTACCATTGCTATGAAGCAAAAATGCTTGACATGAGCAAGCAGCACAAAGGTGATAGTACTAAAACTTGGAAAGTTGTTTTTAGTGAAGAAACTCACTTTTTTTATTTGAGGTTGTACCAAAATCCTTGTCAAAAAATATCCAAATGAACTGAAGAAGATTTGGGCATCTTCATCAAACTTTAAAGATCTGGGAAACTGAGTTGCAACACAGGTAGCTGCTCAAGGTCATTCGACTAATATGAAACTGCGTTGGAATTTGAATTTGAACACTGAGCTTAAATTTTTGCCAGTAGGAGCTCTTTAATAAATGTTTATTAAATTGAAATAAAGGGTCTTAAGCTTCTTGGAAATTATAGTCCCCTGACATAGATTAATCTATTTGGGCAACTTAGTGGGCTCCTTTGGCCCTGAGAAGCTCAAATATGAGAGGCATATTTTCATATGGATGGGAGGGGGAAATGGTAAATGTGAACCTAGAAAGCACAGACTAGAGAGGATGAGTCATCTGGCACAGGAACCCAGAAAGAGGGATGATAAAGAAACATATAATCACATAATAGGGAAAGGACTTTTGAGTTCCTGGGATCTAATCCCCTTATTTATGCAGATAATGAATCTGAAGCCTGGGCCACACAATGAATGAGTAGTAAAGCCAGCACTGAGAGCCAGACCTTGGGACAACCAGCCCAGGTTCCATTCCATTCCATACACTTCTGGGATCACAGGGCCATGGGACTTGAGAGTTCATCTAGTTTCTCTTTCTATACAAAACAAACTGAAAGCCAATAAAGTAAAAGTGACTTGGCTATGGTCTTATAAATAGTAAGGAGCTAAACTTTGAAAATTAACTTCTCCTTTCTACTCTGCCATTTTTTTTGCCTCTCAACACTTCACAGGTTTTTATCAGGCCGGCCTTGCTCAGGCAATGTGGTGTGTTTTAATTCTCTGAAACTGAGTTGTTTACTGAAGATTGCACTGCTTCCTGGGAAGAGCTTACACAATATAAAACAGAACCCACTATGTTCCTGATAAACCTTATCTGGAGTGTAAATTTTCCCAAGTACCTCAGACAAGGAAAAACTCAAATTCCTAATAGCTGCCTCACCACCCACACTGAGAAGTGTTAACATGAAGGCCAGCCAAGTTCTGAAATCTCCTCATTCATGAGGAGAGAAACTAACCCTGGTAGCTGAAGAATTGGACAAGTTTTTTTAAGCAGTAGTAGAAAAGCTATCTTCCCTAAAAGAGAGAAAGTTGATTAGAGCAAGAAGGGAGTCTAGAGATGACCTACCTCCATTGTCTCATTTCCTGTTTGAGAAAACTGTCACCACATGTCCCCTATTCCCTCTTTTCTGAAATTGTCTCCAATCAATTCCAAATCAAATTCCTTCCCTTATTCAAATTTTCCCTACAAGATATCTTCTTACAGAGAATTTTCTTTGATTAAGAAAAAATATACATCATTCATAACTCCATGTTACTTAGGACAAAGATCATAGAAATACAGAACCATAACTGACACTGCAAGTGAGTAGAAAAGCAGTAAGTGTAGAATAGGAGAGAAGTTTGAAAAATATATCATTGCTTTCCTAAAGCAACTCTCTTATTCCACAGGTTTTTGGGTTCTAAAGCTGTCCTTGAGCTGATGCTTTCCCTAATCCAAAAGCTCCCTCAGAGAAAGGTCCTTCAGAGCTCTAGAGTCAAGACCCTGTATCTTTCCCAAGAGAGCAGTCTAGGAGCTTGGAAGTGCTCCACATAGTTCTTACTTTATATTTTTGCCACGGTATTTTCCCACCCACCATCTCCTTTGAACCTCACAACATCTGCCAGAAGGAAACAGAGCAGGATTTATCCCCATGTAGTAGAGTAGGAAAGTGAGACTCATGGAAGAGCCAAGTTAACTGGCCCTGACCACGCAGTGAGCTATAGGCCAAGTGCAGCTCAAATCCATACCTGGCAGCCCGTGGCCTAGCCAGAGTGATCTGATGACTCACCTGAGAGACTTCTTCTTGGACTGGCTGAAGTGGGGCTGGCTGCCTCACTATGTAGTTTATCTGGCCCACAATGGTTTGCTGCACATGCTGAGGTGACTTGGTCTGATTGAGCTGTAAACTGGGTTGTTGAGCCTGAAGAAGAAGCTCCAGGTCCTTTTGCATTTCCTCCAGCTCAAACTTATGGTGCATGATGTCCAGACTGGGGTGCAGAACAGGCTCATGGGCACTCTCGTGTTGACCCGCAGGCAGTGGAGGTGGTGGCAGTGGTGGCTGCGGCTGCTGCTGCTGCTGTTGCTGTGGGGGCAGTGGCTGTGGTGGCTGAGGTGGGGGCAGCTGTTGGTGCTGCTGAAAATGGCTGAACTTTAGTTTCTGGTGGTGACCAAATTGGACTTGGACGGAGGGGGTCTGAAGGGGACACGGAGTGTGCTGGGTGTGTGCTGGTGGTGCCCCTGCACAGGCTGGGTGTGGGCCTTGCTGCAGGGGCTGTGCATGAGAAAGCTTGCTCAATCCCTGGGGGGTACTCTCTGGCTCTGTGTGCAGCTGAGGGTCCAGCCAGGGCTGCATCAGCTTCACGGGAGGGGGACTGCAGGTCTGCTCTTTCTCACTGGGTGGTGCTGCCGGCGTATACTGGGCAGACGTGTGTGCTGGGGGCTGCATCTCCGAAGGTTGTCTAAAGCTCTGGGGATGGTGTGCGCTCGGGTGCAGGGCCTGGCTTTTGTGCACATGGAGGGCAGGGGGACAGTGAGAACAGCAGACTGGTGTGGAACACGGGCCGGAAACTTGGAATTTATGGGGCTGACTGCCAAGATGATCCTGCTGGGCAACTGGGGAGAGGTGACTATGATAGAAAGATGACCCTTGCATATTCCCATAGCTGAGGGCTTCTGGACGGGGCAGTGGTCCGCTTTCTGTTGTTATGCAGCCTGTAAGGGCAGAGTGATTAGCTTTTGAATCACTTTGGAAGGTTCATTAAAATTATTTTCTTGCCCTCTTCCCTAAACATGAAAATCATATCTGTATCAAATGTATGACTTAATACTTTTTAGATGCTCCCAATTAGAAGTGATCTCTCCCTCATCCAAGCTTATATCTCTCATACCCTTCTCACAGACTCACAGAATGTCACAGAACATCAAAGAAGGAAAAGATCTTAGAACACAGAATGTTCAGGCTGGGAGAGCTTAGAACATATGTTAAATCTAGAAGGGTCCTCAGATAGCAAAAGGCCATTCTAATAATTTTAAATTTGGAAAAATAGAAACCCAGACATGGGATAAAATTTGTCTTAAGTTATAGCATATTATGTTCAATTATGCTTTATTATAACTATCTGTAACAAGACAAAATAATTCCTGTCTTTGTACCTCTCTGGGTACCTACAACCAGCAGATACTTAAATGTTTGCAACTCAATGATTAAGAATAGGACATATAGAGAAATACTCTTACAAGTTATGCAATGTTGACTCAGATCAACCTCATCAATATTCCTTTATATAGAATACCTTCCTTTCTCCTAACCCCTTTCACCTTTGCTCTAATGAGAGCAGCCTAGTGCCTAAATGGAAAAATAGCCTATCTTGATAACATTTAGAAAGAATCCTGGGAAAAAAAGAAAGAAGGTAAGAGCTAGAAAAGCAACCCCAAAATCAAAACAAAGAGTAGAAATTGCACTTATACAGTTGGACAACTCATTAATAATTTCTAGTCTTTAGAAAGAGTGGCCTTGGCAGGGCCACACAGTTAGGATATAGCACAAGCAGGATCTGAGTCCATGTGTCTGACTGTGAAGCTGGTTCGTTATCCACCCCATCACGTAGATTCTCATATGGGTCATTTTACAGATAAGGAAACTAAAGCTTAGACTTGCTCATGGTCAAGCAGCTAAAATGCAACAGGAGCAAAATTTGAATGCTGGTAGTCTTGATTCCAAGTCCCTCAGTCCATGAAATGTGTTTAACATTTGAAGTACAAATGGAGGACACACATTAATCTTCCCATGGAACTGATCTTTGAACTAAGATATGTGTGTTTGTATGTACATGTGATATGTAGTTAGTTAAATGTGTTATAGACATATGTGTATATTATTTATGTGAGTTATGCATATAGATAGATAAGTATCAATTTGCAAATAGGCAGAAAAGCCTTACCTGACGATGATCTGTTTGATGGGGACTCCCTAGGTAACGTGTTACGGAGTCAGTATAGAGTGGAACTGCTGATTTGTTTTTGTAATCTTTAAGAAAATTTTTCAAATTTTAATACAAGTTTGATATTTTGCCTTTCAGGGGAAGTAGCCTTGGATTTGCATCCTAGCTCTTCCAACTGTGTGGCCCTGGTCAAGCAGGGCCTAAAAATTTCTCTGAACTTCAGATTCCTTTTCTGGAAAATGGGAATATGACAACTTACATTATCTACATCATACAGGTATTATAATTTCCACATCAAAATGAAATAATATTTGCTCAAAGTTTTGAAAAGCTCATGTAGGAGTGTTGATCTTTAATCACCCCTACTCCAGAGAGCCCATAATATAACCACAAAATATTAAAGATGTATTAAACTAAGTATAAAAATTCAGCCATATCAAGTAATACTTTTCTGAGGTTTGGGCACTTCTCTAATAGAGTCACGGAAGGAACAACATTGGCCAAACAAATGAATAAGCCATGCCCCTGGGAGCTTTAAATTTTAATACAGCTGAAATGTGGGAGAGATTGAAAACTGAAAGCTTTCCCCTCAAAGAAGAGAATGAAGGAATTTGTCTCTCCTTCCCAGCCCTATGGCCATGTAGCTTTGAAGAGGAGCTACCCAATCAGCAAGAGGGTCAGAAGCAGAAACCCACACTGCAGTCCAATCCAGGGAGCAGCTTCAAGGTGTAGGCTCCTGGAGAGCAAACTGAGCCAGCCAAAGAGTTCAGCTGAGCAGTATGTCCAGTAGAGATACTGCACGCAAGACAACTGTGTAAATAAAGACCGAAGAAGAAGGCAAAGAAATGCTAAGTCTCAGGACTCGTGAGTTTCCTCTGCCACAACTGCATTTTACCCATGTGCCTCATATAAATTCAATCCTCCTAATCCCAAGGACCTTGTGCATTTGTGGAAGAATGTGGCCTGAGTTTAAGAGGCAAAGATTTATCCCTTCTATTGTGACTCCATATCATCATGGTCAGTGGCTTTTCTCCAAGATCATTTTGTTCACTTGGTGATTGTCAATAAGCCCACTGATAATGCTCACATGGCTAGCACCCACAGGGTAAAAACTGAGAACTTGGTGGTAGCATGAATCCTCTGGGAACCTAAGTCAGGGGAGAGGAAGTTTGGAAAATAACCCAAAGAAAGTTACAGTGAAGGTGCTAGACCAATGTAATCTATAATATTAAAACTATTAATGGGGGGTTACTTTGGTAACTTTGTCTTTAATATCTTTTTCTTTGAGGTGACTGGAAAGACAAAGATCAAAAGAATATGACAGGGAAAACTGGTATGGTACAAGCCAGGAAAACTATCTGACAGCTGCTTTTGATGTAGCTCAACTCCCAAAGTGCTGCTTGGAAGGCCCAAAGTTACCAATTTGAAATCTGTTTCAGGAAAGTATGAGATTTGTTTGCTTGCTTTATAAGATAATCTTCGGTTTAGATAAAATTAGAACTGTATAGATTAACATATTTTACAGCCAACCTGGTATCAAAGTCTCAAGAATAAAACAAGTCATTTGAATTTTGCATATGGAATGAGATAAGTTCAGAAATTGTTTTTATTAACCTAAGCTTTAATTCAGCCTGTATGTTGGTCACATAAGCAATATTAGTGATAAATCCATAATCTATAATCATAGACCACCTTAAATCTTGATGGAACCTTTGAAGTCACCTAGTCTGACCTGCCATGTAGGAATTCTTTCTACAACATTTATTCAGCCTCTCCTTAAATGACTCCAGAAAAAAATGGAAGTTTACTAATTCCTGAGTAGCTCATTGGTTAGAAAGCTTTTCCTTTATGGAGTAGAAATCTGCCTCCCATCAACTCTCACCTACTATTTTGGGTTCCTCCATCTAAACAAATTACCCAGAAGAAATCTAACTCTTCTTTATGAGAATCTTTCAAGCTATGTGGGCAATGTTCATGTCCTCCATAAGTCTTCTGATGATCTCCAGGCAAAAGCCAGATGGCTTCTCATTAGCTGTTGGAGAAGGGATTCTTGCTCAGGTATGAATCAGACAAAATACCCTCCAAAGCTCACAGCAGCTCTTATTGTGCTACAAATGCACAAAAACAATCACGCACATACATGCATGCACACCTGTGTGCACAGGCACACACTCATATAGACAAACATTTTGCACATGCATGCATGTACAATAGGCACATGCATGTGTACTTTTGCATGTGTTCACATATGCATACACCCACACAAATATGTTCTCAGGTTGTCACTAAATCATAGATTTGGAGTTCAAAGGTACTTAGACCACTGTGTTCAATCCCTTCATTTTATAGATTTGAAAATTAGAATCAAAGAGGTTAAATAATTTGCCCAAGATGGCACAAGTGGAAAATGGCAGAGTGGAACTCAAATACATGTACCCAACTCAAAATATAGCACTTCCTCCATTGTACCAGGATGCTTTTTTAAAAGTTTATGATTTTAATTTTTCTTTGAATGAACAATCTATCTTTAAAACAAATAGCCTATCTTCTAAGCCAGAATTTTAGATCAGTAGCACTATATGCTGAGCCAACCAAATGTCAGATAATTTTTCCTAATTTGTACCACCAAGATCTCCCTGTTTCCATGCCTATCCCCACATATTTAAAAAGGGAAAAATTCAGAATAGGTCTTCCAAAATCATTACCACACCCCATTACCAGCTTACCCAAGCAATTCACTACCCTGAATCTACCCAGTCATCTTAAAAAAAAAAAAAAAATTCAAGATCAAATTCTTTAAAAAAGAAAAAAATGACCTAACCCAAAATATCTTCCATTGATTTCTGAATAAAGAAAAACATCAAGGTTTTAGTAAAAGTTTGAAAACTTTTTTCCAAAATTTTATAAACACAAGCCTATTGTTCCATATTAAAATTGCTGATAGGGAGATGATGGAAGAACTTTAAATCCTGGCAAAACCCTTCTGCCCATTTGCAAATATTTGTGTCTTTTTGTAAACAGTCTATATTAGTGTATATGTACGTGTGTGTGTGTGTGTGAGTGTATGTGCGCAAGTGTATGAGGTATGTCATTCATGGAGAGAACCCAAGTGACTTTCTGATTTCTAGTGGGATTTTGAGACCAAAATGGTCCAGGGTGCCAAAAGAATATTCAGATTGCATCGAGTATTTTGAATAAGGAATCCATCAACTCAAAAAGAGACCTTTTGACAATTTTTAGTCATCGTGTTTTAGAAACTTTCTGACTCTTAGGCCAAATCAACAGTCCTTTTTTTATAAGCAATGCCCCACTGGTGAATTGATCAATTGTTGGAGGTCAATGAGAGGGAAAAGTTGCTTTAATGGGGCACAAAGACATTCTTCACAAAATTGGTCTCTTTCTGACTGACCTAAGGTTGCCAACTGCTTTGTCCAGAAAGAAGGCTCCCAGGTAAACCTGATCTTCCAGGGGGGACCAGCATCTGTGTTACAACTTGCTTCCAGCAAACGCTGCATCTGAAATACAATCTGACAAAAAACCAGAGGGTCATTTTCATAAGCACCACAGGCATGAAGGAATATTCTCAACTTCCATAAGAGTCCTGGATCACAAGAGGAAGTTCATTGCTTTGACTAATTAGGATGCAAATGCAAGAGCAAAGCAAAAGTATTGAACTCATAATAGTCTTCTGGAGGAAAGATAACCAATCAGGAAATAAATTGAATCTGCTTAGAGAAGCACACATACACAGAGAACTGTCAGACATGGCCCATATATTGGTCTGACATTTTGGAGGTTTTGTTCACAAGTGAGCATTCTCTGGGAGTTAAGGAGATAACAGGGGGATTAGGCAATAATTGCAACATAAAAAGAATCAATAAAGCCTTAAAAAAAAAAAAAAAGAAAAGTTAAATAGGATCTATGAACTAAAATTCTACGCATTAAGTTGGCCCAGAAAGAATAGAAAGTTTTTAGGATAAAATCCTAAAAAAGGGAAAGGATAGAACAAAACTGGTGAATAAAGTGCTAATACCAAAATAAGTGGGGAGAAAGTGAGATACTGACTTTTCTTTAGTGAGTTTTCCTGGGGCTCTGATTGTTGAGTCAAAGTCAATGATCTTTGCATGACTGTGGAGAACAAGAGGGCATCATAGGGTGGGAGGGGGAGGACAAGGACTAAACCTGTGATGTTTTCAGGGTGGGGAAGTCCAAGTGAGGGGCTTTTTCTACCTTCTCTTCAACCTATGGTCTTAAAGCTGCCTAGAACATGACAAGTTAAGTCATTTGTATGGCATTCTAGAGCCAATATGTGTCAAAGGCAGGACTTGAACCCAGTTCTTCCTTGCTCCTAAGTCAATTCTCCGGCCACTCTATCCTCTGTCTCTGACCTAAAAGGTCAGAAAGCTATTTCAGTTTTCAAGAAAAGAAGAAACCAAATATGCAAACTATAAGTTAAGAAGTTTTACATTAATTCCTAGGGGAAAATAAAACATATTATTAAAAAGGAATGTTAACAGAGGACAATGTAGGTTTAATATAAAGAAAACTGTCTGGGGCAGCTAGATGGCACAGTGGGTAGAGCACCAGCCTTGAATTCAGGAAGACCCAAGTTCAAATCTGGTCTCAAACACTTAACACTTCCTGCATATGTGACCCTGGGCAAGTCACTTAACCCCAATTGCCTCAGGGAGAAAAAAAAAACTGTCCTCATACCTCTAACTTTCCCAACATGGCATAGACTACTCAGGAGATTCCAAGTTCCCCTTCATTGGAAGTCTTCAAACAAATGTTGGATGACCACTTGTGAAATTTCTCATGGGGGAGATTCTTGAAGGCTTGGGGAAGATGATTGGCCCCCTCGCAACATGAAAAGTTTGTGATTCTTCAGTCTGAGTACAAATTTACTATGTGATCCTGGGCAAGTCTGTTCCTATCTCCAAGCCACAGCCTCACTCTTGTAAAATAAAGAAGTAAGGCTAGATGACCTCCAAAGTCCTTTTCAGTGCTAATTTCTATGATTCTAGAATCCTTGCTCAGAATAAAGGGTTTCTGCCTCAGCAGGAATGTTTGAAGAAATTTCTTTTCTGATCTGAAGATCATCACACAAGAAGCAAAGACTCAGCGATTATGGATTGATGTTCTACTTCTCTACTTTTTTTTTATTTTTTCAAAAGTCTCCTCTGGCTTCCCTTTGCTGTGTACTATAAATCTCTCGTTTTTGCTCTGTTTCAGAAAAAAAAAAAATTCCTCCACAAGAAATAAGGGGATTTCCTGCAATCAGAATAATCACAATGTAATTGGTTTTTAAATATATTGTTTGTCATAGTACTGAGAAGTCAATGAGTCCTGGGAAATATGACTGGTGAATACTATACAGCCAAAGTAACATAGTGACAAGAGAAAAGCAGAGACAGTAAAAAAGGGCTGAAGAAAGCTTGAAAAAAGCCTCTCTTGGACATTATCCTCCAAATCTAGTTTCAGGAAATGTTATGGCTAGAATGTCAGAGAAACACCAGGCTGGGCATCATGTTAGTATGCTGAAAGCAGTTTCCATCAGGAGCCGAGGGGGTACAACAAAGAACTTGCCACTTTGATGGACCAGACAAATTCTAATTTGGTGGGACTGGTAGTGAGAAAAAGCTAGGATGTGAAAGTCACAGTCTGTGGGTGATCTGGACTAGCTAAAATGAGCAGTAATCAGCCTTTGTATAAACAGTCCACTTTGAGGACTTCAGTAATCAAGCACTGTAACCAGCAGGGCAGTGGGACATCCTGTTTTGTCCAGGGGGTGGGTAGAAGAAAGTTAACTAAGTAGTGATGAAAAGACTCGAAGGACTTCTTGGAAAGGCCGTCACATATGCCCACACTTGTACATCCCCCAAATTCCTTAAATTTGTAATAACTCTCTAGTCTCAAACTTCCCAGGAAACCGGTAGAAGCAGTGTAGCATAGTGAGGAAAACACTGGACTAGGCATTAGAAGCCCTTTGATGAAGAAATGATGTTCAGAAAGCTGGAAATGAACAAGAACAGCACAGGACATAATCAGTGCCTTCAGATAGCTCAGTGGCTAGGACTAGATTTGCTTTGTTTGAACCCAGAAGATAGAATTAAAATGAATGGGATGGGTGGGATTCTTAGAGCCTGGGACAGGGGCAAAGGCAGAGGCTCCCTTACCAGTTCTTTGCTGAAGAGAAAGGGGATGCTGTTCTTGCTGCAGACTGCCCAGTTGATAAAGTTCTGCACATGCTCAAACTGGCGATTTAAAACCATGATACTCTGCAACTGCTGCTCCAGTTTCTGCTTCCTTTCATTAGTGAGTCCCTGGCATTAAAAGAGAAAACAGACAGCAGATAATTGGGTTGCATTCCAGTATTACTGACAAACAATTGATGTGCAGGGTAAACAACAAGGAAAAGGCAAATGTTCAGAGATGAGGGTATTATACACCAATAACAAAAGGAAGAAGAGTAGGAATGAGAGAATATAAGTATCTATGTCAGACCACGAGCTCCTTGAGAATAAGGATTGTTTCATTCTTGTTATTTTTATCCCCAATGCTTTGCATATAGTTTGGACTTAGTGTTTAATAAATGTCCTTCTGTAGATGCATTTATTAAGTATCTATTGTGGGTAATAAGAGGTGGGGAATACAAAAAAGAGACAAAAGACAGCCCCTACCTGCAAGGAGCTTAAATCTAATGGGGAAGACAATATGCAAACAAATTTGTATAAAGCAAATAGGAAATAATTAACAGAAGGGACGTACTGGAATTAAGAGAGGTTGAAGAAGACTTTTAGTAAAAGAAAGGATTTTAGTTGGAACTTAAAAGGAAGCTGTGGGGGGAGGGGGGTCAGCAGTCAGAAAAGAGGAGAAAAAGCATCCCTGCTCTCCAGGACATAGCAGAAACAATGTCCAGAGCTAAGATGGAGTGTCTTGTTCATAGAACAGTCAGAAGGCCAGTGTCCCTGGAGTGAAGAGGACTTGGCAGGGATGGAGTCCTAAAAAGGCTAGACAGGCAGGAGGGCACTGAGTTATAAAGAACTTTGAATGCTAACCAGAGCATTTCATATTTGCTCCTAAAGTAATAGGGAGGCATTGAGATTTATGGAGCAGCAAGGGTAACATGATGAGATTTGAGTTTTAGGGAAATCACTTGGAGGCTGAATGGAACAAGGACTGCAGTGGGGACAGACTTGAGGATGACAGATCCACTATCAGCTACTGCAATAATGCAGGCGGGGGTGATGAGGACCTTCACCAAAGAGAAGATAGTATCACAGGAGAGAAGAGGATCTGTTGGAGAGATGCTGCCAAGATGGAATTGACAGGAATTGGCATCAGCTTGGATGAGGAGAAGAACTAGGGATGAGTCCAAGACAATCCTTAGGTTTCAAACCTGAGGGACTGGTAGGAGGGTATTTTCCTCTACAGTAGCAGGAAAGGAGGAAGGGAAGGTGTGGGGAAAGACAATGTTTTAGACATATTGAGTTTCAGATGTCTATTGGACATCCAATTCAAGACATTGGAATGCAAGATTGGAGAAGAGATTGACAAGTAAACATAACATAGATGGGCATATCATCAAGTCACTGATAAAAACATCAAACAGCATGGGGTCAACCACAGTCCCCTGGGGTACTCCTCTAGAGATCTCCTGACATACTGACATTGAACCATAATCTGGCCATCCAATCAAACCTGAAGCCATCTGATTATATTATCATCTAACTTGTTATTGTTCCTTCTTCTCCAGAAAGTTAGTATGAGATGCTTTATCAAAAGCTCTGCTAAAATGTAGGTAAACTATACTCACAGCATTCCCCTTTTCTACTTGTTCATTAATCCTGTCAAAAAAGAAATGGCATGATTTGTTCTGGATGCAGCTCTGCCAACTCTTTGTTGTCAACATTTCCCATTTTGATGTACACTATCCATCTCTTTAACGATCCTTTCCAGAATTCTCAAAGGAATCTAAGTCAAACTCACTGGCCTCTATTCTGTAGATGCTGTTTCTCGTCCTTTTTTTAATTAGTAATTTGTCCATGGTACCTCTCCCAATTTCCATGATCTTTCAAATTTATTCTCAGTGTAAAAGAGGAGGAGGGAATTGTCAACTATGTTCAGTTTAACCAAATTTCAAGATTTATTATGACAGCTTAAAAAAAAATCTGCAGTATTAACATCTACAGAGCAAGAGAAAGTCATTTGCCCAAAGCTATGTTCTAGTGAAGGGCTAAGCATTCCCTGGTCTTCATAAAGGAAATCATGTGTTCTCTTGCTAGAAAAATTAGTCTGGATCACAAATTACAAATTACTATTCTAGAAGGGAAATAGATAGGATCAGACATAAAACTTGTGATAGGAATGGGATTTGTTTTTCGAAGACTAAGCTGATTTCCTGGGAACAGATCTTTTTGGTCCAGGAAAGCATTTGAATCTTTAGCATGAACATCCCTTGTCCTCTTGAGCATAAAAAGCTCAGCCTATGAAGAACACATGTGTCAGAAATTTGATGGAATTCCCTTTGCCCTGCAAGAAGTCTTGCCCATCTAGCATTGTCACCACAATGAATGTGGAGCTGAAGAGGAAGATACCCATTTTTCAGTAATTATAAAAATATCTTTTAACATTTTTGGTTAAAAGGCCACCTTTATTGAATTTTATAGTTCATGGATATTTTACTGTATTCCAGATCTGAGTGTGAATCCCTAAGCTGGCCTGCCTAATCCTGGTCCAGAATAAGGCCACACAAACCCTCTCTCTGGCCCTACAAGAACGATGTCTGTAAGAAAACAAAACCCATGTAGAAATAGGCATCATCTCCACAACCCAATTCTGTTTTTACAGAATGAATCAGTATAGAAGCTAAAGGCCCACATCTTTCTCCCTAATCCTTTTATGGAAGCTCCAATTGAGACAAGCAAAATCTGCAAACATTTCAGTGATCCCTACCTTCATCCACATGATGACTTTCTAATACCTCTACAGCAGTGATATCAAGTATGTCCTTTATATATAGCTTTAAAATCACCTTCTCCAAAGCTTCATAATGAGCTGTTCTCCAGATTCTTTTGACCTACACAGTTTGTCAACTATAACTTCACAGGATCACATTTATAATTGTTCTCTAATAATTTCAAATTTGAAATGTTTGTCTCCCAAACAATACAGTGAGCCTGGAGGAGACCTATAAGGGTCATTTTAGCCCCTTCTCTCCCCAAATGAATAATACAATGCAGTGGATAGATGACTAACTTGATAATCAAAAGACTCGGATTCAAATCCAGGTTCTATGAGTTAGTAGATATGTGATAATGGGTAATATCAGAATGGCACAGTGGATAAACCATGGACTTGGAATCAGGATGATCTAAGAACAAATACTACCTAAGACACTAACTAGGTATATGAGTGTTAATCTCTATGCACCTAAATTTCTTCCTCCATAAAATGAAGGCATTGGATTAGATGGTCTTGAATGTCCCTTCCAGAACTAAATCTATGATCCTATGACCAATCATAGCTTCATTTTCCAATGAGATGATATTTGTTAAGTACAAATATTAGTAAACATTATAAAAGAGGTATATAAAGCATGTGAATTAGTGTGATCATTAGCAGAAGATGAAAGCCCTTCATATCATCTTCACCCTACACATACCTCTAGCTGCTCCAAAAGTCCATTGGCTTGCTTGTTTAATTCATTCATCAGAACCATCTTGGCCATTTTGATCTGGTTTTCCACTTTCCTGTGAAGATGCTTGACTTCAAATAGCCTGCAAAGGAGAACAAAGCATAGAACAATGTGCTTCAAGTCTCTTGTTTCTCCCTGGGCATCTATCAGTTGTCAGAGGATCAGTCAAGAGAAATTAAATGCTAAAATTTACAGACTGTGCTGCCTACCTAATGGGAAGTCAGAGACCAACTTAAGAGTTTCCTTTAGTGAGAAAACTCATGGCCATTGTTCTATTTCCAGGACAGAAAGTATTCATCATGTTGTGGCCAACATAATAACACCAACCTGGACTAGTCCTCAGATCACAGACAGTCTGTCCCTTGTACTCAGTGTTTCTGGCCTGGGAAGAGCCCAAGACCACCCAGGATCACCTTCAGGATATGAGGAGGAAATGTTGGAAAACTTTAGTGAGGTAAGTACCTTGAAATGCTATATACATGTGAATTTTGATGAGGTTGTTGCTGCATAGGAAGATAAGTATCTCTTTAAAGTGGGATCTAATTGTGAATTAACATAGAGAATGACATGGAGAAAAGAAGGAGATAGAGGCTGCCCACCATCAGAGCCTCTAACTTTATGATTGATAGGGAAGCCTGGTTCATCTGGTGTCATCCCTCACTATGACTTAGACTCAAATTATCCTGCCTCATCAGAGAGACATGCTGGTAAGTGCCACTAAGACACAACCATACTCCAGAGGGAACTCCCTTTCACTTGAGCACAGAAACATTGACCAAAGTTCCTGACCTTGCACATGGCCAGAGAAGAAGGAAAAGAGTAAATAGGTCCCCAACCTGTCCTTTGGTTCTCACAGAACTGCCCACAAGAACCTAGAGAGCATCATGCCCTGAATAACCTCACCAAGATAAGATGGTCAGAGCATAACCAGTGATAGATGAGGCTGGTCTGTCAATTATAATAGAACCTGATGCCTGGTAAATGATTGCCTAGGCCCTATAAGGAGGCAGAATGGCCTACTCAGTATCCCCATCACCATGGTACTTAGCACAAATGGTTTTTTACTATGTGGATGGTCTCTACTACTTAAGCAGGCAAGTGTAGACAAAGTCTGTGAGAATACACAGATTCATTGAAATTCTACCCAATTTCTGGTCTATACTATTCATTGATTCTTTTTCTTTTGGATAAGCATGAATTCTGATGACCTATGGATGGCATCTGAAGAGAGGAGATGAACTGAAAATAGTGACCTGAAATGTTCCACCACCTCCATTAAAGCTAAAATGGGATGAACAAAAAATGGTACCTGTCTTCAATCTGTTTAGCAGATGCCTGCAACCCAGTTTTCTTATGCTCCACCTGAGTGGTCACACTTTCCAGAAGCATTCTTTGGTTTTGCAAAACCTCTTCTACATGTCTGCACCTGAATAAAAGAGACAACACTGTACTAGAAGACACTCTTAGGGAATTGTAGAATGCCCCACAGTGCATCTGAAGGAAGAAAAAAATGCCTTTTGGGTATCCCCTAGATCTACTTCTCCTCAGATTATAGGTATTTCCTTATTTCCCAGAATGTTCTAGCAAAGAGTATTCAAAGCTTATTGCTTTGATTTAGGACCATCCAAGTCCTTTGCTTCAATTTTTTACTTTCTTCTCTTTACTCTCTAGTAGTCATTTTCAGTGTTCTACTAGAGGACTGTCTTAGGGGGAAGAGTCTATATGTTAATTAGTCCATTTGAAGGTGAGGCAGGATAGTAAAATGGAAAGATGCTTTGATTGGGAATTGAGAAACTTACTGTGTGGCCTTGGTCAAGTCCCTCAATCTATCTGGGACTTTGTTTCCTCAACCACAAAATGGGAAGTCCAACCAAATGATCTAGTGTGGTATTTTTAGCTTCAATACTATATGATTCCATGGATTCTATATTCTCTATGTATATATTCCTAATAGCTGTTGCGATGGAGAAAATAAAATGTGGAGTTATATAATATGAAGATTTATATTGTTTGTTACCCCCTGGTCTTGAGAGTAATTAACTAAGGAGTCCAGAGTCATTCTCATCAATACCTGTGATCTTTGTGGTCAATCATCAGGCAGCTATGGCATGTGAGGACATCACAGGTCTCGCAGAACAACTTGAGAACCTCTTGACCATGCAATGGGCAGTATGAGGAAGAGTCACTGGGCCCACTGTCCATTCCTACAAGAGAAGAAAGGGAGAACTGCCTTTACTAGTGAAAAGTACCCCTCCTCAGTTGAGATGAAGAAATTTGCAAAAGGCACACGAGAGTCTTAGAGCTTGAGGGAAGAGAACTGCTCCCAAAAAGGGAAAAAGAGGAAGACAAAAGTTTCTTCACCATCAGAACAGTGAAGTTCAGGGAAGAATTAGGGGAAATATGAGAAACATGGCTATGTATATGACACATGGGAAGAATAGGTCAAATTGTAAGGTAGAATAGAAAAGGTACCCCCAGGAAAAAAACAAATTAAGCTTCAAAAGAACTAAAGACAACATTTATTGCCACATAATGAGAAAAGTATCCTCTAAATTCAAACAAAAGTTATCTCAAAGTGTCAAGATTCCTGAGGTTTCTACCCATGACTATGGAGAAGCCCATGGATTGCAGTTTATTTTTACACAATTTTGACATATGCTAGCTCACCTTCCAAGCAGTGATAGTTATCCCAGGGGGCATTCAAACTCTTGTGGGGGGGGGAAGTAAGTAGTCTTCCATTTTTTAAATCTTGGACAGTTCCTCACACAGGCCCAGTACAATCAATGAAGTAATCAGAAAAT
This sequence comes from Sminthopsis crassicaudata, assembly GCF_048593235.1. Lineage (NCBI taxonomy): Eukaryota > Metazoa > Chordata > Mammalia > Dasyuromorphia > Dasyuridae > Sminthopsis > Sminthopsis crassicaudata. The sequence continues at coordinate 203,733,632 of NC_133622.1, forward strand.
ACCTATTAGAAACCTATTTACATTTCATATAACAGTTAACAACAACAACAAAAAAAAAGTCAGAAAGAAGAAAACAAACAGAAGTATTAATGGCAAGCAATAACACTGAATGAGATTGTTAGATAAATGAATAAATAATGCAAACCTCTCTAAAAGTAGAGGGGTATGTGTAATGGAGAGGTGGATGTAGAAAAGAGTTAGAAGTTAATGTGGATGGTAGAGAGTTAAGAAAAGAAGGAGAGTTAGAGATGAGTATATGAAATAAGGAAATAGGTAACAGGTGAATTAGAAATATAGTGGAGAGGAAGGTAAAAGTCAAGATGAGTAAGTCTTAGGATGGAGAGAAGGTGAGTGATGAAGAATTTAGGAGGTGTATAGTTAATATTAGAGTGAGCATAGGCACGAAAAAATCTATAGGCATATAGGAGAGCCTTATAAGGAACCTTAGAGGTCATCTAGTCAAAGCAAAGGTCTGGAGAAGTTAAAACATTACCCCAAGGTCACACAGAATTAGAAACTGACCTCAGATGATCAACCCCCAAATCCGGTTACCTTTCTACAAAACACCACACCACCTCTCCTTAGGCTCAATGTAGAGAAAAATGATGGAAGAGTCAAGGCGAGGAAGACTAATAGTTCAGTGGATAAAGGGAGATTTTGGGGCCAACTAGGAAAACAGAAGATGGAGCAGTTGTAGGAGAAATTTGTGTCGACCAGGAAAGGTCAAGGAGAATTCAGTTCAACTCCCAAATACATCCTATGTCTGACAAGGCAATGAATCCCCATCTCTCTGTCCATTAGTTCAAAAACTCTTAGTGGTCCCATAGATATTGATGAAAAATAGAGAATTATAAACTCAGAGCTAGAAGAGACCTGAGAAACCATCAAGGCCAGCTCCATTTTATAAATAAGGAATCTGAGGCACAGAAAGGTCCACTGACTTGTCCAGGACCATGTAATTAGTAAGTATGTGAGGTGGGAATTACAGATATTACACAATCATTTTAATGGATTTTAAATAAGCATTGCAGCTGATGAAGGAAAAACATTCTACTTAATCAATCCACAAGCATTTAATAATATTTCTTTACTATGTGCCCAGGCACTGTGCTAAGTCTTGAGAATACAAAGATAAAAATTAAAACAGGGATGCTGTTTTATTAGCAATGCCCTCCTCTCTAGGAATTTGTATTTCAATTCGAAAAATAATATATATATATATACATTTGCATATATGTATACATATGTGTATATATGTACATTCAAGAAGAGAAAACCACATGTTGTCAGCCTGTATTCACAAAAAAGGATAATGATAGTTGGCCATTTACTTGTTCCTAACAAAGTCACATAGGCAAAGAGAGCAAAATATGTCTTAGTGACAGAATGACAACACAAAAGAGACTACAAATGCCATGAAAAGCGAGCCCGGAATTTTGGGTCAAAGACTTGGGTTTTTGCATTCACTGCCCATGTCACCTCACACAAGGCACTTTTGTCTGAGCCCCTTCTTCCCCATCTATTCTAAAATAAGGGTGACTTGACCAACAACAGTATGAAGATCAAACAAGATGACATATGTAAAAGATTCAAATTATAAAGCATTGTGTACTAGTTATTATTTTGCAGGGAGATAATGAATTTTAGAATGAGAATTAAAGGGATAATAAACCATAACAGTGTGCCAGCCACCGAATTAAGAGAGCCAAACATTCCTGCTCTGACATCAACAAACATAAGGGTATCAAAGGCAGTCTTCAAACTTAGGTCATCTAACTCCAAATCCAGCTTTCTTTCCCACTCCATCACAGTCACACTATCATGGCTATGCTGAGAACTTCATAGTTTGCAGCTGTTTAAAGATAATACCAATGCTTTTTTGAAATGGCTATACAAATGCCCGGAGATAGAGAAAAGACAAATATTTTCTTCTGGGGCTGAAAAGAGAAGAAAAAGAAAGCCTTTCTCCTGCGGTCTGTACACCAACATATAAGACAAGAAAACCACAGAAGCCTCTATGACTTGTACAATGGTGTCTCAAACTTCATGACAAAGATGCAAAAGGAAACCACAAAATCTTAGCTGTGCTTCCTTCCTTTTCCTGCAAACAGCTTTGACAGCAAGTTGCCTCCCAGCCTACCTTCCAGGCAGGTCTACATTAAGTTACTTGCCTCTGCTATTCTGTTATCCAGGTAAACTGGACTACAGCATAGGGATTGAATTAGATGTTCTCTAAATTCTTTTTTTTTTTTTTTTTAGCTCTGGGAATGCCACTATTCTGCAGACAATATGTTTATTTCTATCCTCTTCAAGAGTCACACTATCTACCAAGGTCAAACAAGGTCAAAGCAATAGCTTAGTGATATTCCTCCATGCTGCAATAGCCCAAGTGTACCAATTAGCTGAGCTGAACTCCTATGGACACAAAATTCTTTCTTTAACCAAGGTCATTTATTTGACCATGTGGGCAGCTGGCAATGCTTTTATGTGTGATCATACCTAGAACTATTCCCATAAGTCAAAAAAGATTCAATAGGATTAAGACTTGGTCCCACTGGAGCAAGTCAGAGCAGGGCTCTCCCCTTGGTAGGAAAAGTAATGAAGCATTTCATTCACCTTCAAGGATCTCAAAAGCTTTACTATGAACCCATGTATATCATGTTTTTCTGGATATTATGTGAATCAAGAAAAAGTTTAACAACAAATTCAATTTGATAGATATTTATTAAACAACTACTGTGTGCGGGTTATAGAGGATACAGAGCAGAAAATGGCAGTCCCTGACTTTAAGGAAGTTTAAATCTAAAAGGATCATCTCCATAGGTCATAGTTTATTATCACATGGAGAGAAGTAATCAGGATTATGGTTAGCTAGGATGAAATGACTAGAACATCAAATCTGACCTCAGACACTGAACAACTATATGACCCTAGGAAAGTGACTTAATCCATTTGCCTCAATTCGTCACTCATCTATAAAATGGGAACACATTGCAGAAGGAAATGCAAACCCCTTCTACATCTTTGCCAAGAAAACCCCATGAATAAAATCCAAGGGGTCAGGTAGAGTTGGACACAACTGAACAATAACAAAATAAGTAAAGGTCAGGATTAAGCTACCTAGGAAAGTTGCAATAATGTTACATCAAAGGAAAAACATTTTGGGTGGCCAGTCATTGTTACAACCACTCTCACTCATAGAAATAGGCAAAAATGAAAGTCACCTTGCACAAGTAGTTCTGGTGCTATGGAGAGAATCCTTGGGTGCTCACTGTCAACATCTTTGGGCCTCAGCTTCCTTGTTTTTAAAATGAAGGGGCTTATTTAGATCAGAGATGTCTTATTCCTCACTGAAAAACTCTGGACAGTGGTGGAGTCAGATTAAAATGTAATTAGGAGTATAGCTAGGCGGTAGCTAGAGTGCCCCAGCCCTGAAGTCAGGGGGACCTGAGTTCAAATCTGATCTCAGACACTTAACACTTCTGGCTGTGTGATCCTGGGCAAGTCACTTAATCCCTTTGCCTCAGGAAAAAAAAAAAATTTAATTAGGAAATGTATTTTTAAAATAAATATACAATACAACATAGATAATGCTGATTTGAGGTTTTCTAGGTCACTATGTAGCCAGCAGGGATCTGTTTCTGTTTATACTCCTGGTAGAGGTAACTTCTAGAGCCCTCCTACTCCATGACCTGCTACCATTACTTACTGCAAAACCCCATGCTATTTGCTGAGGTCCTAATTCCTTCACAATTATAGCAGCTGACTTTTAAAGTCCTTTCAAGTACATTATCAAACAAATAACAAACACTGCTTATCTTCAAAACAACTCTGTGAAGTTTATCAGCACTAGTAATCCTGCCCCCTAATCACTAGGGAGCAAACTGAAGTTGAGAAAAATCCAAATGCTTTGCCCAAGATATGCCCAAGGTTAAGACTTAAGAAGGGGTTCTCTGACTCCAAATTCAGTGGGTTTGTTCCATGGCTGCCTCTTGAAAAGTTTTATTCAGTTCTAACATTATAGGGTTTTTAAACTCTCCCTCGGGAATACACACAAGAAGTCTAAGAAAAGAAAGGAAGCTACATGTCCAAATGCAACATTTCTGATGGAGTTGACATATAAAATCAATTCTTCTCAAGAAAGGGATGCTATATTTCTATATAATAGTGACAAAGTCCAGCAGCAAGAGCTAGAAAGAGAGATTCCATTTAAAATAACTGTACACAAAATAAAACATTTGAGTGTCAACCTGCCAAGACAAATCCAGGAATTATATGAATACAATTACAAAACACTTCTTACACAAATAAAGTCAGATCTAAACAATTGTAAAAATATCAGTTGCACATATATAGGCCAAATTAATATAATAAAAATGACAAGTCTGCTTAAATTGGTCTACTTGTTCAGTGCCATACCAATCAAACTGCCAAAAACTATCTTATAAACTAGAAAAAAATGATAACAAAATTCATCTGGAAGAATAAATGGTCAAGAATATCAATGAAATTAACGAAACAAAACAAAAAAATACAAAGGATAGTGGCTTAGCAGTACCACACCTAAAACTATATTATAAAGCAGCAGTCATCAAACCATTTAGTACTGGCTAAGAAGCACAGTGGAACAGTGGAATAGATTAGATACACATGACACAATAATCAAGACCTATAGTAAACCCCCAAACTCCAGCTTCTGAGATAAGAACTCACTATCTAACAAAAATTGCTGAGAAAACTGGAAAATGATATGTCAGAAATTTGAAACAGACTTACATCTAATACCCTATATCAAAATAAGATTAAAATGGTTCTTGATTTGGGTATAAAGGGTGATACCATAAGCCAATTAAGAGAGCAAAGGATAATTTGCCTATCAGATCTTTGGAGAAAGGAGGAATTTGTGAAGAACTTGAGAACATTGTGAAAGCAAATAAACAACTTTGATTACTTTAAATTAAAAAGATTTTGCACAAAAGGGAAAAAATTTTGCAGCCAGTATTCCTGATAAAGGTCTCATTTCTAAAATATATAAAGAACTATGAATTTGACATATATAAGAATACAAGTCATTCCTCAAATGATAAATATGAATAATTTTCAGATGAAGAAATTAAAGCCATCTATAGTCATATGAAAAAATGCTCTAAATCACTATTGATTAGAGAAATACAAATTAAAACCACTCTGAGGTACCACCTCACACCTCTCAGATTGGCTAAAATGACAGGAAAAGATAATGATAAGTATTGGAGGAGATGGTGGGAAAACTGAGACACTAATACATTGGTGGTAGAGCAGTGAAATGATTCAACCATTCTAGAGAACAATCTAGAACTATGCCCAAAGGGCTATAAAACTGTGCAGACTCTTTGACACAGCAGTGCCATTATTGGGTCTGTAGCCCAAGGAAATCATAAAAGAGGGAAAAGGAGCCATATGTGCAAAAATGTTTGTATCAGTCCTTTTGGTGGTAGCAAAGAATTGGAAAATGAGTAAATGCCCATCAATTGGGGAATGGCTGAACAAGTTATGGTATATAAAAGTAATGGAATATTATTATTCTATAAAAAATGATGAACAAGCTGATTTTAGAAAAGACTGGAAAGATTTACATGAACTGATACTGAGCAAAACAAGCAAAACCAGGAATACATTATACACAATAACAGCAAGAAAGTGCAATGATCAACATGAAAGAGTTGGTTCTTTCTCAGTGGTTCAATGATCCAAGGCAATCCCAATAGACTTTGGACAGAAAATTCCATCGGCATCCAGAAAATGATCTATGGAGATTGAATGTAAATCAGCACATGCCATGTTTACTTCACTTTTCTGGTGTGTTTTTTTTCTCCCCAGCTTTTCCCTTTTGTTTTGATTTTTCTCTCCCAATATGATTCATAAAGAAATGTGCATTAAAAATAAATAAGAGAAAAAAGGGGGTGCTGTGAGCCCAAGAGCAGTACTTCACACATCTATTTGTTAAGATTAATCTTTGAGGAGTAGTTGCCTAAGCCCAGCAATGGGGCTCAGGGAGTGGTTGCCCAGCAAGGGACAGTCATTAAATTAACAAACATGGAAAGAACCACAGCCTGTTTCCCCTGTGAGAAGAATAATTTATCCCAGGCAAGTGGTAAAGAAGATGTGTTTCATTCAGTGGACCCTGAGAGGCCTAACCACACTGAGAAGACCCTGGACACTGCCATGCCTCCGGGGAATTTGTAGGATGGTGATGATAGTGCTGGCCTGGGATCAGGGTTCAAATACTGCCTCAGATAATGTCTCAGAAGCCTCCTTTGCTCATCTGAAAATAGACCTGATGATACCTGTAGAAACTAATTCAAAGAGATGTTTGTGGGGAAAAAAAAAAAAAAAAAAGAAAAGAAAGAAAAAAAAACCAACTTTACAAACTTTAAATGTGCAAATAAGATATTCTACAAATAGCAAGCATTTATGTAGAGCTTCAAGGTTTGCAGAGTGCTTTACATGTTAATTCATGTGATCTTCACAAGCCCAGATAGACACTATTATTATCAAAATAGTACCTATGGGGAAACCGAGGCACAGAGAGATCACACAGCTAGTAAATGTCTCTCCAACACAGAGAGGGCCTTGTCACTAGGTCAGTCACACCTGCGTGGGGCAGTGGAACAGATTGGGCTTTAATACCTGAAGATCCCTTCTGGGCCAGGGAAAGAAAGTGGTCGGCCAGGTCCTTGGCATGGCGGTGTTCCTCTGTGCACGAGCTGCACAGCCATCGGTTGCAGTAAGTGCAGAGAATGTGCGCCGGCCTCTTCTCCTTGCACTCAGAGCAGCTCTAAATAGGGCGGGAAGAGAAGAAAGGAAACATGCAATTAAAGAGCCACATAATTACAAGTGTCTGTCTCCAAAGAGCAGCTACAATGTTCCTCCTGAAGAGACCAAACGCCGAGTCTGCAGGGTCCTCTACATTAATTAACAAAGAGGCATCTTGGACCAAGGCGGCAGGATCGTGTGATGAGAACCCCGGGTGCCCAAAGGGCCAGCAGGAGACCAGTGGAAGCTGGCTCCCTGTCGCCATCTGTGGGTGTTTCCACAGGGCAGCTCCGTGTCAGGGGCTCCCACAGAGTTGCGGTGGGGCTGTGGCTACCCGAAGCTCCAGTGCTGGCTGGGTCGCGCCTGGTAGTATCAGGGGGCAGCGTTGGGCATCTGTGGAAAGCTGTAGGGCAGCGGCTGTGTTGCTCCTGGGCCGGAGCAGAAGCAGGTGCTGAAATACTGGGGCCGTACCAGGGGTCATTAGCGTATTATGGATCATAAGGTCATAGATTTAGGGTGACGCCTTAGAACGTCCACCACGACTGACTGTGAGGGCCTCATCATTGTGGCTGTCCACCTCTAGGCTGCTATGGTGGTGTCTAGTATGCATGGTTAGCATGGGGTCTGTCCGTAAAAGGCTTTGGGGTCTGGGGTCTGCCACCGATGGGCAGCATTTCCTGGGGAGAAGGCTGATTAGAGTATATGGGGCTCAGTATCTATCACTGGTGGAAGAAAAATGATCAAATACAACCCACAGAAACCAAAACACGCCAATTCTTTCTAGAATAGAGCGAAGTTCAGTGCAGGAATCTTTTATTCATTCGTTCAATAAATAAAAAGTGCAGCATAAACTGACATTGAGAAGGGGCAACGGGCAAGCCTCTGCCCTTGGTCAGCAGGGCACATTGGTGGAAGGATTCCATGGTCTTGGAGAGTCGTTAGCTGGGTATTGAGCTCAGGGTTTGATCGCACTGCCCTTCAGTTCCAGGAGCCAGGGCTTCCTGACGGAGGAGCTTTTCCATCCTCTACCATGGGCTGTTTCTCAAGCAATCAAGAAGCGTTTATTAAGTGTATGTGTATGCTAGACATTGTGAGAGGTGCTAGGGATACAAAAGGCGGGAATTAAACAGTACCTGCCTTTAAGGAGCTTATAGTCTTTAGGGGGACATGACATGTACACATAAAAGTATATAGAAAATATACATGCAAAAGAAACATAATTTAATTCTTTGCAGAGAGATAGGTACCAGCAAATGAGAGAATTAAGAAAGGCTTCCTGAGCTGAGCTTTGAAAAAAACTATGGATTCTAAAAAGCAGAGGTGAGGAGCAGTAGTACTCCAAACATGGGGAACAGACTATTCAAAAGCATGGAAGTGGGAGAAGGGTTATTCTGGATGAAGAACCTTGAGGAAAACGTGAATAGACTGAGTAATATGTCGGATTCAAATGTAATGAGGCTACAAAGAGAGACTGGAGGCAGGCGTTAGAGAGTTTTCAACACTAAACAGAAAAGTACATCTTTGGTCTCAAGGAGCTAGTTTGATGAGTAGGAAATTAAAGTGATCAGACCTATCCTTTAGGAAAATCACTTTGGCACCTGTAAGGCCATGTAATAAAGACTAAAGGACAGATGCAACTCTTTGTTTCTGACTCAAAGTCAAAATCCTCAAGGTGAAAATAATAATCTAAAGTCTATCTTTGGCTTTATATGTGTGTGTGTGTGTGTGTGTGTGTGTCTTGTGTGTGTGTGTCTTGTGTGTGTATTGTGAGGGGGGTGTCTGTGTCTAAAAATTGAATGGGGAGAGGTCACAAGATTATGACTTATTATCAGTAAATGTTTGATTTGTATATCTATTTTATATATCTATATACCTGTGGTCATGTAAAAATTTCTCGGGCAAAAAGCAGTTCCAAGTGCAAAAGTACGTAGGTAACCTGAGAGTGCCCCCCACAAATATATCTGAATTCCCTGACTTGTAAATATTAAAAACAACATAAAGATAAAACATAGAATTTCTGGCTTTAGACCATCATGGAGGAAGATATATACTGAATTTCCAACACAAAGAAGGATAAATATATGAAGTTTTCTTAAATCTTCCTGAGAGAAAAGTGAACTTAAAAAAAAAAAAAAAAAAGAATTCTTAATATAAAAAGGTACATTTTATCTCATACCTAACCTGAGACCCATGGATATATACTTCCTAGTACATGGTTAGAATGTGGCTCTGAAATGGTATCACTTCTAAAAAAGATTTTAAAACTCAAAAGATATAAGGGGATAAGATCTATGCAGCATTGTAGATTAAGAGTATATAATCATATAAGGTAATCAGAAGGTGAAGCACAAGGAAAAACATTTGAATAATTATGAATAAATCATCAGCAAATGAATAAATTGTCAGGATTATAAGTGGAGATGACATTATTGGGAGAGTTGACCACAGACCACTTGGACATAAGGAAAAAAAAGACAAGGAGGATTTCCCTACTGAGGAAATAACCCTTAGTTGGGAAGCAGAGGCATATATTGTAGGGATAGGTCAAAAGAAGGTCTCCATTTCTTTTGATACCTTTGAACTCCCCTTCTGACAAAAGCAAAGGAGCTTAAAAAATTCTTGAACTGTCAGTGATAATTTCATACTTCAAAAAGTGAAGGAATAATGAGGAGCTGCTATTCTAGATCTGTTTCTGATCAATAAGAAAAAACTGGTTTCTGAAATGATGGGAATTCTGAAGAACTCTGTCTTAGACATAGGTTCAAATGCTTCCTGTCACTGTGTGTTTGACTTCTGCCCCAGTTTCCTCATCTGCAAAATGAAGAATTAGGGCCAGAGATCTCTGGAAGGAAACTTATCCTTCCCGCTCTAAATAAGAGAATCTTATGTTAACCACATAAAGAAGATTAAAAGAAGTGAGCCAACTATCAGTCCAATATGGTGGACTCAAAGCTGGTAGATTAAACTGATCAATGTCAATAGGCATACAATCCTTAGTGGAATGCACACTGAAGATCAGACCTTCCCTCTGTGCTACTTAACCTTTTAACCACAAGCAGGACCAGAAGATCATCATATACTTCAACAACAATACTATATGATGATCAATTCTGATGGACGTGGCCCTCTTCAACAAAGAGATGAACCAAATCTGTTCCAATAGAGCAGTAATGAACTGAACCAGCTACACCCATTGGGAGAACTCTAGGAGATGATATGAACCACTACATAAAATTCCCAATCCCTCTATTTTTGCCCGCCTGCATTTTGGATTTCCCTCACAGGCTAAATGTACACTATTTCAAAGTCCGATTCTTTTTGTACAGCAAAACAACTGTTTGGACATATATACATATATTATATTTAACTTATACTTTAAATATTTAGCATGTATTGGTCAACCTGCCATCTGGGGAAAGGGGTGGGAGGAAGGAGGGGAAAAATTGGGACAAATGGTTTTGCAATTGTCAATGCTGAAAAATTATCTGTGCATAAATCTTATAAATAAAAAACTATAATTAAAACAAACAAACAAAAACATTTTAACCACAGATTTGGATGAAAGCAGAAATGGAACACTCAACAAAATTTCAGGATTACATAAAGCTAAGAAGACTGCCTTTCTGTTTCAGATGATTCCTTCTGAAGAATTGAAGTATAAGTAGAAAATAATATTAAAGGGAAGAAGTGGGTATTTCATCATTCATTTTCTAACCTGCTACACCTTGACTTTCTTATTCTTATTGAATCCTGGAATGAAAATTCATATCCCGTGAATATGAATAATGCACAGAACCCAAAAAAGACCAGGCTTCTGATGCCCCAAAAGAGATGTCTTTCAGGACAAAAGCCATATGGCAAAACTGAAGAAGATTCCTGAGAGAAAATAAAGTGTGGGAAAAAGAACAATGAATATATTCCATTTGGAAAATAGATCCAAATCTTTCTTCTGACACTTATGAATAGTTTATCAGAACTGGAGCCAGGAAGACTTGAATTCAAATGGGGTCTCAGACACATACTAGCTATGTAAACTTAGACAAGCCACTTAACCTCTATGAAGATAATAATAACATCTGTCTCCCAGAGTTGTAAATTATACAGCACTTAACACAGTGCCTAGCAAATAGAGTGCCTTATTGTTGTTGTTAACTATGTAACTATAGGCAAGTGACTCAGTCACTTTTAGACCCATTTTAGTGACGTCTGAGTTAGTCATAGAGAATCATCTAGGAGGCTTATTTTCCCATTTTGTAAGTTCCATTTGCCAAGCTACAAAATCCACCTATGTAATTTTAAAGAAACAGGCTATGCAATCTATGTAGAGCAAACATGGCCATTTCTTTTTTTTAAGTAATTGATTTTTATATAACTATTAAATAATGTTAGGTGATAAATGTCTACCATTACTTAAAATCTTATTATCCTGTTATAACATATCTAACATGTATAAGACTGCTTGCCATCTAGGGGAAGGGGTGGAGGGAAGGAAGGGAAAAATCGGAACAGAAGTGAGTGCAAGGGATAATGTTGTAAAAAATTACCCATGCATATGTACTGTCAAAAAAAGTTATAATTATAAAACAAAAAAAAATTTTTTTTAATCTTATTATCCTAATTTTATCTTTGCAATATGGGTTTTAAGCCTATGCAAATTTCTTAACATCTTACTTGCTGAATGATATTTTCAGTATCTGAGAATCTAATAAACATACAAAAGAAAACAAATGGAGAGACTATAAATCCAAAATGAGAGATTCAATAGTGAAAAATGAGGCAGTAGACACATTAGTCAGTATATTTCAGGTCAATTTAATAGTTCCAACAACAACAGGGGAAAGCAATTGGTAGAGACAAGCAAGATGAATGGGGTCATGGGTTTGGTCAGATGGGTAAATGAGTTTCCATGAGGGAAATCAAGAATCCAACACTAATATTCTTGGGTAGGAGAGTTTCATGAGTGAGAAAAGCAAATTAGATACAAGAACTGACAAGGCAATAAAGGAAATGCCTTAATATTATCCCCAAAGGCAATTACTATTCCTTGGACAAGAATGGGAATATGCTCATCAGTCACTTGGCTGTCAGGTTTTGGCTTGGACATGTTTAAGTGACCTTAGACATGATGAACAGAGTTTCAGAAACTTTCTGAAGTATATTGAGTAGGCAAGGTGGCTTAGGGTTGAAGATCAGAAAACACAGATTTTAATTTCAGCTCTGCCTTTACTAGCTGCATGGTTTTAGACAAACTGCTTAATCTTTTTTGAACCTGAATGTACTCATCTCCCAAATGGGGATCATAATGCTGGCCCTACCAACCTCAGAGTTTTTGAGATGAAATTAGATACAGTAAGATTGTGTAAATTGTAAGTTGTGCCTTGCATGAGACAACTGTTATTATTTTCCCATGGATCCCCACTTACCCTAGCCATAATGGGATATGTAGTTGAGAAACTCTGGAGAAAAGAATTTTCAGCTACATCTCTGGTAATGTGGGTCCATGGATAGACAGAGCAGGAGGTGATTCCTGAGTAAAGGGAAAATAGAAAAAGTCAAGGCAGTGCACCAGGTCACAAATAAGACAAAAACACAGAGCTTTTCTACATTGTGTCTACAAGTTGAATGTGAACTCTTACTCCTTCAGAAAGGCAAGAGCAGGTCAGCACTATTCACCTATAGTAACTGGTGACAAGCCAGCCAACAGAAGGAATTTCAGAATGACTTCCTTGTACAAAATGTCTGCAAAGTCCTGGCACCTAGGGAGAAAAATAGCAGGACTAAATCCCTGGATTTAGATTTGGTAGGGACAGCAGAAATATAGTCCCAGTCCCATATGTTACAGGTGAAACTAAGACCCACAAAAGGGAAAGGAACTTGTTCAATGTTGCAGAGCTGGTAAACAATAAAACCAGAATTTGAACCCAAGTCTTCTGAAGCCCAGTGCTTTGATCACCATACCACACTGCTTCTTATATTCTTTTCCTCAGAGAGTTTAAAGTAAAGTAGGGAGAATCTAGAAAGAGGCAAGATCATTCCCGTGCTATGAACTCTGGGCCAAGAGTCTGACTTTAAAATTCCATGAACAATTTCACTGTCACCCCCTGCAAATGACACCTTTCTGGGCTGAGTCAGCAGGACACTTTGGTACAGATCAGCTAAGATATAAGGGTCAGCAGTATTTTCTGGGGTACTTTCATGTCCTTGAGCTGTGGGGCATCACAGTGTCATTCATAGTGCTTCTAGAAAGTGCTGGTAATAAGTCAGTCAGATAGTGATTCCCATTAATTGATAAATATATAATAAATAATAATAACTTGATTCTCTTGGGAAAGAGGGAGCATTTCAGGATCACTACATTAACTTCTGTGCATCTAAAAGTTACCAGAACTCCATACAAAATTGTAGGACACATCAGGAGCTGGTACTTAGCACAAAGTCAAGAAAGAATTTAGCTCTGGTAGTTAACAATAATTTCCGCCCCCCTGCCCTTGATTCCAACTACAAGTAATAGCTAGCATTTATTTACATAGCACTTCAAGGCTTGTAAAACATGTGATAAATATTATTTCATAGCCACTTCTGTGGTCATGGAACAGACCTTAACAGGGACTTCAAACCCTTGATGGCTGATGTGACGGAAAGGACTTTACAATGAGTGAATGAGACAGGGATCAAGAATGACAATTAAGGTGACTCCAAGAATTTAGGGAAAGAAAACTCCCTCAAACCACATGGAACAAGAAGAAACCCACCTGATGAGGCAGAGCAATTCTTCTCTGACTATTCTCTTCAAGAGATTACCTCCAATGCCATTTATATCCAGCTCTCCATGATAATAGGAAACAGAGAAAACCTGGGTAATACAAATATACAGATGATGTCACTGCAATCAATATTTTCCAGCTTGCTAAAGCCTTTCCCCAGAATTCTCGTCTTTTGTCACTCCCCCTATCTGTACAATTGGAGAGATGTTGAGGTGGAGAGGGGATGTGGGGATTCTAAATTATCTTCTCACCTCACAATTATCTTTTAAGTACCTGAAAACTGACTTGGCATCCTGTTGTTAGCAAGAAGCAATAACCCCATGAAATGAGTACCTAGAAGAATGTGCAAAAGCTGAAATCATGACAGCAGGTTTTTTTCTTTCATTTTGACACAAAATGAGTGGCTTTTTAAGTAAGTAGCTTTTTACAATTTCTTTTCAGTGAGTAGCTTTTACAATTTCTTTCAAGTTCTAAATCTTTTTTCAGTAATTTAACATCATTAACGGAGGGAGGGGGAAAAAACTAAATAGCTTAGATGTCACTTCCTTCACTAAAGTCCAACCATAGGCTGATAGATTTTGGAGCCAGAAGGGACCTCACAGATTTAGAGCTAGAAGAGACATTTGAAGTCATATAAGCCTGACCACCTGATTTTACAAAGGAGGTATTGGAAGCCCAGAGAAATTAAGTCTAAATTATTCATGAAATGAATAAGAAAACTAAAGCCAGAGGTTCTAAATAACTTGCTGCAGAACACAGAGATAGCATTTGAATGGAGTCCTCTAGTTTTATTAACCCACAGTTCAGAGCGGTCAAGACCTTATGGTAGCATAGTATAAGTTTTGGCAGATCCCACCCCAAATGGGAAAGACCCAGTAATGGACTGGAGGATCAGCCGCTTTAAAGGCAGAGACACTCCTCACCAGATGACCGGCCACAAAAGGAAAAATGCTGATTGACCATAAGTTATGAAACACAATCTGTTGAGGTCAAGGGCTTGGGCTATATGAATACACACACTCATCAAAGTACAGTTTTGGGGGTTTTTTTGTTTTTTAATTAACACACGGCTTCAGTTCCAAACTTTCCCTGCTCTCTTTTGCCTCTCCTTGAGAATTATGCTTAGGCATAGGGTCAAAAAAAAGGCTGGCCTTCCTCATGGGTGCAGTGATTTTCCTATACTACCTTATCTATCCTTTATACCAGGAACTGTTAGTTATTATGGGACTTAACCACTTACATGCCCAGAAAAGAGATAGTAAGGTCTCAAGCTCTCAAAAGCCTTTGGTGAGATGAGGACTGATAACTACTCTCTTCACTCAACTTGTCTTATGAGGCTGCAATGATATGATTAAAAAAAAAGGGGGGGGGATGGCCTTGACAATTCTGAGATTTTCTAGCTTGTTTGATATGAAAAAGACAACTTCTCTCAGCTTCAATTTCCTCATCTATAAAACATGAATATTAATATGTGCATCATCTAAATGGAGATAATCCAGTTGTGGGGATCAAATGAGATATTATTTGTAAAGGGCTTTGCAAATCTTAAAATGCTATTAAGTGCTAATTGTTATCATTATTGTTGTCATTATTAGTATGACCTCATACAGTTGTTCAGTGAGGAAAGTGTTTTGCAAATCTAAAAGTGCTGTATAAATGTGAACTATCACCACTGGAGACTATTTCTCCACTTACATTTCAAATACCCACATTTAAGAAAAGACAAAAAGACATGGATAATCCCAGAGAATCTACATGGACAGTCCTTGGCATGAGTTTTTGCACAGAATAGGCACTTAATCAATATTGGATTTCATTTAATTCATCTCTGACCCCTCCATCCCCCCCAAGTAGTTATACTTCACATCAATAACAATTTCAGGAGACAACTCCTACTAAAGGATACTAGGCGAAAGAGGAAAACAGCCTCAGATTATGAAGTAATTTGAGATAAGGCACAAATTGGAGGGTGCAGGCTAGGAGTGTCAAAAAAGAAGGGTTTTTTTTTGTTTGTTTGTTTGTTTTTTATTGACAACTAGTATTCGTGCTAGTTGAGATTGTATGCCCTGAACTTATTTTGTACATTACTGGGCCATCATCACAATTGGAAACCTACCAAACAGAGCATATTAGCTTGGGAGTGTAGCTGAATAAAAGTAACATTGGCCTCTTAGGCTTCTGAGAGCAGAGGAAGAACATGATAGAGGCTCTGGATTTTAGAATCAGAAGATGAGTTTAAACATGGGCTCTATCACATTGTAGCTGTTGATTGGTCAAGAGTATTATTTTTATTCTTTCTGGTCCTGAACTTTCTTGTAGGTGAAAAGGAAATAATACCTATAATGACCTTCTTCCTGTGAATGTTGTGACAAAAGTCTTTTGTGCACTTTTACAACACAAGAGAAATGTGTTATTTAGTCCTGGTTCTGCCATGTCCTGGCTATGTGTACTCAGGCCAATTGCTTGGGTTCTCTCTCTAAGCCTCAACTTACTTCTTCATAAGTTGAGGATGGAGGACCAAATGATCCTCAAATTCCCTAACTATGTCAATCAAACAACTTGCTTTTATGCAGTACCTACTATGAACCCAGGCACTGTGCTAGGCATTGGGAAATAGGCAAGAATGAAAAGCTGTCCTCAGGGAATTCAAATTCTGGCATTCTAAAATTTTAGATTTTTAAAATTATAAACTTCAAATATTACTCGATCCTGTAATAGGTGTTCCCAAAAAGCTAAATCTTCCAGGTTATAGCTGAAAATCAGTGGAGTCTGGGATTAGGCTATTCCCCTGCTTCTGCACAAGACTAGATCAAAAGTTTGTATGAGAGTTTGCCATAATATAGCACTTTTCTTTTAACCACTGAAATGTTTTAAAATAGTACAAGGCATAACTTTTTTTCACGTTAAGAGTTACATTATAAATAGCATTTTCCTCATTTGTTACCTAATTGTCAATTTAGTATAAAATAGCTAAAATGTTTCTTGATCATAAAGTACTACGTGAACTACTGTTATTTTAAATCTGGCAAGCTATTTGACCAGGAGAAGTGGCTGGCTAGCCATTTAGAGAGAGTGAGGGATAGCAGGTAGCCAGTCTATATATTTTACTAGTAGCCACAAAATGTCAGGAGATTTAGAGGAAAGTCCCTATCATACTGGTGAGGTTCCCTATGGAAGATTTACAGCAAGACATGGACAAGAGTTATATAGGAGAAGAAAGCAAGCTCCATACCAAGAACATCAAAGACCCATTGAAATACTAAGCATGATCATTATTATTGTTATAATTTTTTATAAATTATGCTATAAAATACACCAAGGAATTTTGATCATATTAGTGTGGAGACAGCCACACCAAAGCAGATCATAATCCATCTATAATTTATAGCTTTAGAGTTATCCAAGGCTCAAGAGAAATCAGATAACTTATCCATGATCATGTAACAGTATTTGACTCAAAGTTTTATTAACTCCAAATTTTTCTCTTTTTTTCTTTTAATAGTATTTTATTTTTCCAAATGTATGCAAAGATACTTTTCAACATTCACCTTTGCAAAATCTTGTGTTCAAAATTTTTCCCCTTTCCTTCTCCTATTCCCCTCCCCAGGATGGCAAACGATCCAATATAGCTTAAACATGTACAATTCTTCTAAACACATTTCCATATTCATCATGCTGCACAAAAACAATCAAATCAAAAGGGAAAAAATACTAGAAAGGAAAAAAACAAGCAAACAAAGATATCATCAACAACAATGAAAATTGAAAATACTATGCTTTGTTTCAGATTCAGTCTCCATAGCGCTCTCGCTCTGGATGTGGATGATATAACTTCAGATCTTACAATCTAGTTACTCTATCATGGCGCCACACTATTGTATATCAATAATATATCAATATAGTATAACAATAATCAGCATCAATAACTGACACATATTGCCTCTAGTTTTAAAAGTGTATGTTTAGGGGCAGCTAGGTGACACAGTGGATAGAGCACCAGCCTTGAATTCAGGAAGACCCCAGTTCAAATCTGGTCTCAGACACTTAACATTTCCTAGCTGTGTGATCCTGGGCAAGTCACTTAACCCCAGCCTCAGGGGGGGGAAAAAGCGTATGTTTAAATTTTTTGCTTATAAATTAATTGTTCAATACCTGGGCATATTTTCCTTCAAAAACCTTGTTATACATATCTAAATGTCTAAAGCCCCAGCCAAAAGAGGTATTAATTGTTCATCTCAATCCCCTTCTCCTTTTTCCCTCTTCTGCACCTGCAGCAAGAGCCATGAATGAGCCTGCTGGCTCTCCAATGAGAAGGGAAGTGTCCCTACACCATCTTCTATGTGAACTCTTTCCTGATCTCCTAAATCCCTCCAACCAAACAACCTTGTATTTATATGTGCAGGATATATTGGCTTTTATTAATTTTATATTTATGTTGCTCATATTTATACTTTGTCCCAAAAATCTTAGCACAGTTTAGCACAGGTGTTTTAAGTTTTTAGTTTAAAACTACACAAAAAAAATTGGGACACCTTACATATACACTTCTTTTTCTCCCCCCATTAAAATGGAAATTCCTTATCTCAAGAAGATCATTAATTAAAAAGTAAAGCCCCACATATGCCACAATATTTATAGTAGCACCTCTTATACTGGCAGGGAATGAGATATAAAGTAGATACCCTGGGGAATTGCAAAACAGTGAAATATGAATGTAATGGAATAGTACTGTGATATAGGAAATGATGAATATGATGAATACAGAGAAGTCTGGAAAGATTTATATGAACTGTTAAATAGAGCTGAACAAAACTGGTGAGTACAATTCCACAAATTAAAAGTACATAATTTCAACTAGGCCCCATTTACCACAGAGGCTCATCCCACCCCAAGTCTCCCTCTAACTACTCTGCTAAGGACCTTACTTCATATTTCACCAAAAACAAAACAAACAAACAAAAAACAAACAAAAAAAATCCAGGCCATTCACCAAGAACTCTCTCCTCCTCCTTTATTCCTGTGAACTATGAAGAAATGGATCTTCCTTCTCCTTGCCTTTCTATATGCACAAGTGATCCATGCCCCCTCTATCATTTCCACTTTCTCACTAATCTTCAATCTCTTCCTGTATCTTGGCTACTTCCCTGTTGTCTCCCTATTCTTTAAAAAAAAAAATTGTCTCTTGATCTGACCATCCCTGACAGTTATCATCCTACATCTGTTTTCTATTATCTCACAGTCAAACTCTTTTAGGAAAGCTATCTATAATTGGGGCCTACATTTCCTATCCCCTCACTCTTTTCTAAAGCCTCTATAATCTGATTTCCAATCCCACCATTCAACTGAAACAGCTCTCTCCAAAAGTACCAGTGTTCTCCTAATTTCCATATCTGGTGACCTCTCAAACCTCATCTTTCTGGACCACTCTGGGGTCCTAACACATTGATCATCCTCTTCTCAATGTTTTCTCCTCCCTAAATTTTCATGACATTGTTCTTCCTTATTCTCCTCTTCCAATCTCCTTATCAGTCCTCTGGCTGGATATACCTCCTGCCCATGAACATCAACCACAGGTGTTTTCCCCCTCCCCAGCGTTTATCCTTGACCTTCTTTTCTACTCCCTCTAAATTAGCAAGTCTGAAAATTTCATCAACTCCCATAGGTTCCATTGCCATCTCTATTCAAATGATTCTCAGGTCTGTTTACCCAGCCCTAACTTCTTTCCTCACTTCTAGTTTTATATTTAAGTGACCATTTCAAATTGGATGTCCTGTAGATATTGCAAACTGAACTTATTATCTTTCTTTCAACATCTTCCTCTCTTCCTAACACCTTCATCACTATCAAAATTACCCCCATTCTTCCAGATACTGTGTATTCCTCAGTCCTCACTTTCACTGACCTCACATAGCCAATCTATTGTCATGTCTTATCATTTCTGCCTGCACTCTTATATATGTTCTCTTCACTTCTTTCACACAGCCAAGACATGGTTGCAGGTTTTCATCTCCTTGCTATAATATTATTGCAATAACTTCAATACTGGAAGATTATTACAATAGCTTGTTGGTTGGTCTCCCTGATTCAAGCCCCTCCCCACCCTAGTCCGTTTTATATTCAGCTTCCAAAGTACAAGTTTGACTATGTTACTCTCCTCCTACTCAATAAATTCCAATGGTTTCCTTATTTGCTACAGGATCAAATATAAAACTGTCCATCTACCTTTTAAAGTTTTTCATAATTTGTCTCCTACTCCTTCCTACCTTTCAAGTCTTTTTACAATTTATACTTTATACCCCTCCATGCACCCCGTGTTTCATTACTCACTATTCCTCCAATATGATGCTCAACATCCTGATTCTATGCCTTTTTACTGTCTGGCCTCTCTACCTAGAATATTCTCTCTCCCCATTTCTCTTTCCTGACTCCTTTCAGAATTCAGTTCAAACCAGAACACCCTTACATTGCTCCCTCATCCCCAAATCCCAATACTTGTTCCTTTCTCTAAGATTACTTCCCATGAACATTGCATACATGGGAGGAAGGGAGGATGCTCAGGAGTTACTCAAGGAGTACAAGTCCTAAACAAGTGCACTATTAGTAAGAGCAGAAGCTAAAAGTCATAGAGAAGAGTACAGAGGGACTGGAGAAAAGATCTGATGATTTCAGAGCTGCCGCTTATTAGTTCAACAAACAGGCAAGTAATTTCTCCACTTGTAAAATGATACAACTGGACTGATCCCAAGGACCTTATGATGGATAGCTCCAATCATCTATGCCTATGTGGTCACTATGGTCACTGAGTATCTGCTGTTGAAGTGGTGGGAAAAGTCTTTTCTCATCAATACCAAAACATTTTTTCTTCTTAATTGTCTGAGATGTGTAGACAGTCTCATACTACATGAAAAAAGAATCCTGGAATGAATCAGGAATCACAACTGAACCCCTCTGGAAATCAATGAGCAAAATTAAAGTGTCAAAAGGATATGCTGGGAAGGCCCATCAACACACCCTCACTGGCATCTTGGCTCTTTCCCTGCAATCCACTGAATGTGGAGGGAAAAAGATCTCCTGATTTGGTGCTCTGGGGTCTTCATTGGTAGAAATGTGATTCTAATTAGTTCCCCTAAAGACTTAAAGAGTTTCAGAAAGCAAATTGTAATCCCATCGCAAAAGCAGTCAGCAGAATTAGACTCAGAAAATAATCAATTCAGGCTATTTTTTAAATGTGCTTATTTAATCATACAAATGTTCATCTCTACCTCTGACCTCTTTTTAAAAGCTTCATTTCCAAATACTTGCTAGACATTTATGGTTAGATAACACAACATCAGTCATCTCAAAAAGATGACAGGATAGAATAGTGGATAGAGCTCTGAATTAAGAGTTTAAAAGATCTACATTTGAACCCTACTTCAAACAATTACTGGCTGTGAATCCTGACTAGGCAATCATTTTACGCCTCTAAGTTTCAGTTTCTCCTTCCATTAAAATTTCTTTACAGAGCTGTCATGTATATCAAATGAGATAAAAGTATTTTTGCAAACTTCAGGGTACCATTTACATGTAAGTTATCCCAGACTGCAGAGAGCTAAAACTCTGGAGAAGTATACTTGAAACAAGGTGTTAACTCAGAGGAATTGATGAGACAATGGTTATTTAGTTTACATATATACTTAGTATTTAGCATGGTGATGTAATGGTTCTCTAATTCACACATATTCAGTGTGCTATAATGATGTAATTACAATAAGGTATATAAGAGCCAACAAGGACTGGAAGAGAGACATTTCATCTCATACCATCCTGGTGGTTCTCCTGCCTCCTGCATTCCTCCACTAAGAAGACCAAGGCCCATCTGAAGGTCCCCCAGAAAGCTAGCTCGGCCCCAGATGGAGGAGACAGACTGTGAAGGAGATAATAAAGACTTTGGATTTTATTCCTGACTATTCTTGTGGTGATTATTTTGCTGAAACCAAGCCCCATTCGGAGGAGCTCCACAGAGCTAACCAGAACATTATACCAGACAACACCTAAAACTATACTCCTTTCCCAAATCAGCCATCTTTTTGACATATTTGTTAGAGACACTACAGTTGTTTTTCCAGTCACTTAGACTGACTAATGCAACAAGGTTGTGCAAGTATTGTATAGTCTTTGCTACATTCCATAAAGATCATAGTAGGGAGATAGGAAATCTAAATTTTAATTATATTTGGACTCCCACTAGGTACCAGAGAGATATGGTCTTTTGGACTTCAGTGTTTTCTGCAAAGGGAGAAAATTGCACCAGGTGATTTCTAAAGTCCATTCCACCCCTGAGATCCTGTGATTTGTCATTTGGTCTCATGCTTCATCAATCATGTGCCCTTCCCAATACTTCTACCAACTTTGGGCTAAATACCTAGAAGTTAGGGGTAGTTTCCAAATTCAATTCTTCCTTTACAACAACAACAACAAAATTCGGTTCTGCACATATATATTGTACCTAGGATATACTATAAGATATTTAATATGTATGGGAATGCCTGCCATCTAGGGGAGAGGGTGGAGGGAAGGAGGGGAAAAATTCGGTATAGAAGGGAGTACAAGGGATAATGTTGTAAAAAAAAAAATTACCTATGCATATGTACTGTCAAAAAAATGTATAATTATAAAATTAATTTAAAAATTAAAAAAAAAAGAAGTTAGGGGTAGTTATGGGTAAATATGCTGGGATGACAGAGGAACATGGTGGAGAACAATCTTTTTTACAATTTGTGTACTAATTCCTGGAAGTGGTTTAAAAGTGTGAGCTCCTAAGTAGCAGTTTTTGCAAAAACCCAATAGAAAGGAAAGTATAGGGTAGGAGTCAGAGAGCCTAGGTTTTCTTTCTCCTCTGACACTAGCTGTTGCTAGATCTGGAAAAATGACTCATAGAAAGCCTCCTTCTAGGCTCCAGATTCTTCATCTACAAAATGTTAACTATTGCTACTGAACCTGCCACTGATTTGAGACATAGTGATGTGGCAAAAGATTTTCCCAGATAAGAAAATAATACCTCTGTGATCGATACCAGGCAAAATTTCAGGCACATGATAAGAATATTGTCAGGAGGACAGAATGCATGTTGGGTTGAACTCTGGAGAGAGAATCTGACTTTTTTGCAATAGTTGGACATTTCATACATTTTTTTCTTAATTGCCTCAGGTCTTTATAAAATTAAACTCAATCTTTTTCCAATCAAAAAGTGAACTTTCATATTAGAAAAAGACAAAGATTCTTTTCTTTCCACTGAAAGTATTGTTTGGGAAAGTATTGTGCAAAACTAATAGAATGTCAAATTCTCCATTATGCTTCTAATAGACCTAATTCTTTTCAGAATTTCTCTGAGCTTCCACTGTTTTGAAGACCCCCCTCCTTGTCTTGATGATCTCAGGTCCAACAGCTGCCCAAAAAAACTCTACAGATAAATACTGGATGCTTTGAAGACATTATCTTAAAATCAAAAGAAATTGGTAGAGATTATGTGTGTGACTGAATCTTCCCTAGCAGTCCTGACTCATTTGCCAGTTTCCCTCGGGAAGATAGCATATACGCAATTATTCTCCCATGAGGTATTGTCTTTACCAGCTTTTGTTTCAAAAGCGCATCTGGACTAGGTATAGAATTAGCTGAAGTGGATTCACCATTGCATTAAACAAATTCAATCCAGTAGATATTTTTTGTCAATGATAACAGGCTTCTATCATCTAAGATGGGTATTATCTGAAGGGTCAAATGCCTGCTTTTTCACAATATTCCTCCCAAGAATATGCTATTTCGCAAAAAATAAGATAATTTAAGCATTGGACAGGACTTCAGAAGCCATCAAGTAAAATCTCTAATTAAAACAGAAACCCTTTAAGGATCCTTCCATCTAGCTTTTAATTGAAGCCCTCAAGATAAACCCACTACCTCCAAATGTTAGGAAGCCATTTTTCTTTACCTCAAACCTACATTTACCTCTTTGCCACACATTGGTCCTTAGTTCTACCTGTTGGAGACAAATAAAAATTGCTGCAATTCCTCTAAAAATGACACCTTTCAAATATTAAGTCCTAAAAGTTAGCTAGCATCTTTTCTCTAAACCCTTTTCTTCTCCAAGTGTAACATCTATTACTCATAGGACCTGAATTTCACCATACTGTTCACATGTCTCTCAATGTTCTCCAGCTGATCAGAATCCTTTCAAATAGCAAAACCCAGTTAGCACAATACTCTATATTATTCTGACCAAGACAGCATAAAGACTTCATCTTCTTACTCTTAAACAACATATCTAAATGAAGTCTAAGATGACATTTACTTTCTT
Source organism: Sminthopsis crassicaudata (assembly GCF_048593235.1). NCBI lineage: Eukaryota > Metazoa > Chordata > Mammalia > Dasyuromorphia > Dasyuridae > Sminthopsis > Sminthopsis crassicaudata. The sequence continues at coordinate 203,757,524 of NC_133622.1, forward strand.
GGCTATCACATCACACTGTTGATTCATACTATGGGTGTTTTCAAGGCTTTAGCCTCCCAAAAGACTCACTAATTCTTTACCCAATTGAGTTACTCTGGCAGCAGATACATCACTGATAAGCAAAATTTGCTTCATATGTTCCTGAAATACAACTATGTAGTAATCAAAAACAAAACAAGCAAACCAAAAATGAATGAATGATAACTTCTCTGAAGGGAGGGGGAGAAATCTAACTGGCCACTAGAGAGAGGACTCTTTGAGATAAGAAATGTCATATTAGGTCTATCCAAAGTCTTTTCCAAAGAAGGTATTCTCCTTTGACAATAGCATCCAAGGATATCTCCTGGGAGGTCAAGGTGATTTTCCAAGTCATCCCTTTGAAAGGTTAGGATTGTAGCACAAATAGATTTATTTCAACGGCTCTATTATTTCCTTGGCATGGATATGACCCCCACCAAGAGAAGATCAAAAGCCCCCCATGCCTTCTCACTTTGTGCAATATTTTTGGCCATGTCTTTCCATAAATCTGCCTCTAAAGAGAAACAATGAAGGTATGATAGAAGCCTTCCTCTGATTCTTTTAATAACCCAAGTATTAAAATAGTGCAACTAATGTTGCACTCAATATTTCTATCCCAAATAAATCACCCAAATAATCTCAAATAACTCCCACTACTCTCAGAATCCTGAAATCACAGAACTGGAAGGCACCATCAAGCTCTATTCATAACCAAACAGGAATCTCTACTGTAACATCCCTGACTTGTTCCATCTTACTAAGAGACTTCAAGTGAAGGGGAACTTTCAAACTCCTAAGAAAGAGTTCATTCTATTTTTAGATAATTTTTAGATAATTCTAATTGTTGGACAGTTTTTTCCCATTCACAAAGCTGAAATATGCTCTCAAAACTTTTGATCTATCATTCCTGGTTCTTTTCTCTGGAGCCAACCAAAACAAGTTTACTCCTAATCCAGAGAAGTGCATATTTTAATGGAAAGAGCACTAGACAAAAACTCAAGACAAGTCTGGTTTCCAGTCTTGCCTCAGACACCTACTAGCTGGGTGACCACTAACAAGTCATACTTAATGTCTCTAAATTTCAAATTACTCATCTGTAAAATAAAGATGATACCAAGAGAAGCCTATTGTTTTGCCAAGACCCCAGATTACTGGAGTTTATGATCTTAGAGTCAGAGTTTGAAAGTTTGAGAGGAGGTGCTGGATCCCCAGACATTTTGGCCTTAACAAAAGTAGGAAACAAAGGGCTTGGGATTCCTGATTCTCTGTTGCTTTTCTTAGTCTAGACTTCACTGTACCTAGAAATGACAATTCTGTGATTCATTCAGGGAGCTGAGATATGAGGCTGTTGGCTCGGCAGTTAGAAGTCTTCATTCTCCACAAAAGACTCCCCCCCCCCCACCTCCTTGAAGTTGCTCCTTTCTATTTAATGAGCTTTCCTGACAGCCACAGACTACTAGTGATTGTATACCTACCCCTCCCTGAGAGATACAGAATTCCCCACACTCCTTATCCCATATTATTCCCTAAGCTATAGACCCCCTTTCTGGCCTCTAATGGTAGTCAAGCTAATGAGAAAGCCTTGAGAGAAGAAACAGACTTGGGAAATGGAGGCATTCTCTGACTCTGAGAATCCTCAACTTGTAGAGAAGAAGAACATCTTCTTCCTCTATCCCATTTTGCTTCCTCAACCCATGCGGGACTTTTTCTATGGTGTTGTGTGCAAGCATGCCTTGAATTCCAGGATGTGTCTTAGGTGTCAGAAAGAGAGAAGGATATCTTGATGGAGTTTAGGAAGCTAGAAGTTAAGAGTACACAAAACCTTTAGAACACACACACACACAAAAAAAAAAGATCTCCATCCTCTATTTTTATGTAGGATTTTATTATTATATTGACAACACAAACTCAGAGGCCACATCAGGGCAGTATGGTGCAGAAAAGTGGAAATCACCCTAGATTTGGAGTTAGGATTCCTGGATTATGGCTCCATCACAAGCTCCAACTCAGTGAGTAATCTTGGAAAGTGAAAGAAATTTCTCTCCATAACACATATGTCATTTGGAAAATATATTTATTAATTCCTACTCTATTGACCCCATGGGGTTGTTTGGCAATCAAGAGAAATGGTGCATGTAAAAAAGTATGAAAAAAAATCCAAAGTGCGATTGAAATGCTTATAGGTATTAAGGCACCAGTCACTGGAAAGTGCCCTGATGGTTATTAACAGAGTTTGTGATCAAAAGATTTGTTTAAATATGACACTGGCAAAGTCTAGTATGCCCAGAGAAGAACAGTCCAATTTGTAAGAGGATAAGAAGATCATGCATGCCATAAAATTACTACTTGAAAGAACTAAGGATGTATAGTCTGGAAAAAATAGTGGGGAGGATAGGGAGCATGATTGGTATATTCAAGTTTCTGAGAAAAAAAAGTATCATGAAAAAAAGACAAAGTTAAAAGAAAAGCAATGGAGAGAAGGAACAAGTAACAGAAAAGAAAGGGTAAAAGTTCCTAATAACCTCTTATCCAAAAGTAGATTGGATTGCCTTGGAAACAGTGAATTCCCTATCACTGGAAATATCAGGCTATAGGATTTCATTTTTTGGCTGCATGAACTTTGTCAATTCACTTAACTTCTTAATTCTCTCTCCCCCAGCCCCCCAAACTAAGGCTATAGATTGCAGAGTTGAATAGGGCAATTTTCTCTGCTAGGAATTACCTATATGAATAATACCATTGATCTAGTCCCTATCATCCTCTCCAAGGATTAAGAAAGGCAGCCTGGATGACACTGTGGAAAGAATTCTAGCCAGGCAGCACTGTACTAGACTGAACTCATAGTAAAACAGAACCTTAGATCCTTCTAAAATGAACAGCCTTCTTTGCCAGTCTGTCAATCATCTAACCATTCTCCTTCACAAATAAAACAAAAACAAAATAGCATCAAAGTCACTGAGTACATCTTCTGTGGAGGATATATAGAAAAGCAAAGATTCATTAACAAAAACTCCAAGATAATATGAATTACTTTTTTTACATTCATATGTCTTTCCTTTTCAATTAGATGATGTGTTCCTCAAGGGTAGAGATCCGTTTTTTGTCTCTCTATATGTCTGTGCCTACAATCAACTAAATGAAGCAGTGGAAAGGGCACTGAGCCTGGAGTTGGAAAGACATGATTCAAATTTAGCCTTAGACACTTCCTAGCCAATATGCCTTTGGGCAAGTCTCTTGAGTTCTGCCTGCTTCAATTTCTTCATAAGTAAAGTGGGAATAGCAATAGTACCTACCTCCCAGGGTTATCTTGAAGATATATAGATTTCTACAAAGCACTTAGAAGAGTGCTTGACACATAATAGGAACTTCAATAACTATTGGTTGCTTCCTCATCTGAAATACTGGTGTTCCAATTTAATTTGATGTTGAAGTATCCATTATAATAGTTGTGATGAAAGAATTAAAAAAGGAATTCACAAAATAAGAACAGGCCACCTACCACAAAGCAGAGGTAGGGCATGACAGGCTTGACATTCTCTGCTCTCAAGAGCTCTGGCTGTGCATGATCCTGCCTCCCTTCATTTGTTAGTGGGACAAGAGACACATGGAAAGGACCCAGAACTTCACAGACACAATCAGTGGCTGAGTCAGGCCATGCTGGAGCTACAAAGCTTGCCGTGGCTCTCCTGGAGAGATTTCCTTGCAATTCACAGCAAATACCTGAGGCCAGTTTCCTCCAGCCTAACTCCGTTAGGCTCCTGTTTCCAAAGCTGAGACCTTTGAGATGAGGAAGGAAGCTCTCAGGAAAGAAGGAAGAAGGGGGCAGAGAATTCTTTTCATTTAGACCTTGTTTTATCATCAGTTTGAACAAAGGCACACCAAATTTCCACTGTTTCAAAGTTAACATGAACCTAACCTGCTAACCTGGCAGCAGGATACTACTGACTGGGAGACTAAAAAAAAAAAAAAAAAAAAAAAAAAATCTGTTCCAGATTCCATAGGGCACAGTACAAGGAAAAAGAATAATGTTTCAAGACCCCATTGTGACTGTAGAAGCCCCATAACAGTTGTTCTATTATCATTTTTATTTAACTTTTTAGAGCACATTTGATAGAAAAAGTATGTAATTGAAGTATGGACAATTCTTGATTATCCATGAAATAATCACCTACTCTGTGGACTGTCCCCTTCCTTTTCTTTCTCTCCTGTCCTTCATTCCATTTCTTTTAAACTGTCATTTATCAGTACCTCTATCAGGGCAAGTCCTTGAGAAATAAAGTGGGCCTCAAGTTAAACAACTCTATTCAGTATAAAAATGTTCTAACAGTAAGAGACATTTGAAAATAAAATGGGCATCTTCCTGGGGTGGTGAGCTCCTCCATCCTAGAAGTGTTCAAGTAGAGGATAGATGGAGATTTCTGACACCTGAGGTAAGTGTGTGAGAGCAAAAATCTTACTGACACCAGAAAATGGCTACAGCAGACATCCTAGGGAGATATCGTCAATATTCATCAAAAATTCAGCCAAAATGTCTGAAGGAGACTTAAAGTCAACAGCTAAAATAAGGTTTGGGGATTATCATTGAAATAAAGTTATCTCTGCTAAGCCTGTCCTTCCTCATGAGGAATATCTGAAAAAGCAGGGTTAATCCAGCTCCAATAAGAGAGACATTGAGGAATATCAGATTTTATTTCTCATTTGGAACAAATATTATTGCTTCTCATCATGTTTTCCCTAACATCTGTGTTTCTTTTGCTTTTATTTTTCATACAGAGAATATTTTTTCTACAAAACTGAAATTCAGTAAATTATATTGGTTGCATTACTAAATGGTTATTTTTTTTTTACTAAGCTATCTATTTTGTGTCTTCAGAGTATTGGAACTGCAGGCCCTAAGAAGATGGGGTAGGTTTAGAAGTCTGGTTATCCAGATACTGTGGGAACTAATTCTAAAAATGAAGACTAAATTCATAGCCCAAGTTCAGTCCTATCTAAATCATGACTTTTCAGAGTTCATTGAAAGAGCCATTTAGCACAAATTCCCTCTACAATACCTCCCAACAAATGGTCATCCAATCTCTGCTTGAAGACCACTGGGAATGGGAGAACTAGCCCATTCTACTTTTGGAAAGTTCTGATTGTTGGGATGTTTTTTCCTAATTATGATCCAAAATCTAACTCTCTATAACTTCTACCTATATATAGAACATGTTCAGGCATTGGCCCCTGGGGCTAAAGAGAAAAAAAATCTAATTCCTTATCTATGTCACAGCTGAGAGATTAGACACTTGAAGAGAGATATTATTGATCTTCACAAGGCAGAATTTTAGGTCCCCTCATCATCCTGGTCACCTACTATTGAACAGTCTCTCACATCTAAGTACAGCAAAACCATCCTGTATGAACCAGCTGGCTTCAGGGAAATGCTGAGCTAGTAGCTGTATGAAATCTTTAGATTTTTCATATTTTAGGTTATAAAGATGGCCTCCTTTTGAAAAAGAATGAATGGGACAAAAAAACTAGAACATAGCTTCAGAATACAAAGATGAATTTCTTATTTTCATAGAGCCTATAGATTTGAGGATCTAAGGTCATGGTGAGTAACATCAAGCTGTATGTCTAAACATGTCTAGATATATACATCTAGCAAATGTGTACAAAGATATAACCAACACTGGGAAAATGAGGCACTGCCCTAACATCTGGAAGGTTGCACTTCCTTTCACTGTCCTCATCTTATTTCATCTCACTTCCAGTTCTACACCAGGGATCCAGTGACCCCAGTTACCCACCCCACCAGTCTCTATAGTATCCCTACAGGAGCTTGCCTTCCTTCTCCAAAACAGAGAGATCAGACTTCTTCATTTTCCGACACAACTGCCTGGTAATCATACTGTCCTCTGCCATCTGTGGTCACCTGCCTATGAACATGGCAACGCAAGGCAATTCCTCTGCTCCCTCAATTCCAAGGTAAAAATAGTCCTCAATATGTAAATATCCAGGGTCGTCTTAGCTCTATTTTTGTAAAGAACCCTGGATGTCCAATTAAGGGAAGGGTTATAAAAGAGAAAAGACAAGTATATGTGAATCTATATATAATATATGGGTACACATATGTAAAATATCATATGTTACTATGGACGGAGGATGGAGATTAATGAGTAAAATGAAAATTGCATATAATCTATTAGAATATAAAAAGTATACTTAGTTCTCATACTGTTTGCTAGTTTTCCCTTCGATCATATTCTTCCTCATTTCAAGTTTCCACTCTATCTTTATTCTCTCACCATATTCACTCATTCAACAAATATGAGTTTTATGTTTTATATAGAACAATGGCATAAGTAGAGAGAAAGGATCTTAGGTTAAGTAGGACATAGTCCATCCCCCCACTGATTATGTTCTAGTAATAGGATAAGACACGAATACAAATTGCTGTAGTATATAATATTAAATGAGTGGTATAGAGCTGAATGCCATATGAAGTCTGAAGGGAAAGATCATTTCCAACTGGGGAGATCAGGAAATATTTCATGAGTAAAGTGAGACTTGTATTGGCTTTAAAGGATGGGTAAAACTCAACAGATAAAAAGATTGAGAAAAGATATTCTAAATAGAGGAAGTGATGAAAGCAAAGACAAAGAAAGGAAAACACAGAATATTTTTTAAAATGAGGGACAGAATATTTAATTTGGTTGAAGAGTGCAATAAATGTAAGACAGCAAATATAAGATCATGATGTGAAGTGGTAAAAGATGGGAATAGTCAATGTTAGAAGGCTTAGATATACTAATACACTGTTGGTGGAACTGTGAAATGGTCCAATTATTCTGGAAAGCAATTTAGAATTATTCAAAGAAAGTAATCAAAAATATCCATATCCTTTGACCTAAAAATTTCAGTGCTGGACATATACCTCAAAGAGGTCAGTGACAAGAAGGTCCTATGCATCAATTTTTTTTTTTGAGGTTGGGGTTAAGTGACTTGCCCAGGGTCACACAGCTAGGAAGTGTTAAGTGTCTGAGATCAGATTTGAACTCGGGTCCTCCTGAATTCAAGGCTGGTGCTCTATCCACAGTGCCATCTAGCTGCCCCTGCATCAAAATCTTGATAGGAGCATTTGCATAATAGCAAAAATATGGGAGGAATAGATGCCCACTGATTAGGGAATAGCTAAACAAGTTTTGGTCTGCAAATATAAAGGAATATAACTATGCTACAACAGAAAAATATGAAAAGACTTACAAGAACTAATGTAAAGTGAAGTGAGCAAAACCACAAAAGCAATGTAATCACAACAATGAAAATAGAAAGCACAATGAAATGAAATGAACAAACTTGGGCCTAAATAAAGTTATGAGAAGGCATCTCCCCTTCCTTTCAGAGATCAATTTTTTTTTCTTCTTTTTAAAAGTTGGTTATCACAACACACCTGTTAGATTGTCTAGAATGACAGGGAAAGGTAATGCAGAATGTTGGAGGGGATGTGGGAAAACTGGGACACTGATACATTGTTGGTGGAATTGTGAATACATCCAGCCATTCTGGAGAGCAATTTGGAACTATGCCCAAAAAGTTATCAAACTGTGCATACCCTTTGATCCAGCAGCATTACTACTGGACTTATTTCCCAAAGAGATCTTAAAGAAGGGAAAGGGACCTGTGTGTGCAAGAATGTTTGTGGCCGCCCTTTTTGTAGTGGTCACAAACCAGAAACTGAGCGGATGCCCATCAATTAGAGAATGGCTGAATAAATTGTGATATATGAATATTATGGAATAATATTGTTCTGTAAGAAATGACCAACAGGATGATTTCAGAGAGACCTGGAGAGACTTACATGAACTGATGCTGAGTGAAATGAGTAGGGCCAAGAGATCATTATACACTTCAACAACAATACTGTATGGTGATCAATTCTGATGGACGTGGCCATCTTCAACAATGAGATGAACCAAATCAATTCCAACAGAGCAATAATGAACTGAACCAGCTACATGCAGTGAAAGAACTCTGGAGTTGACAATTACTACATAGAATTCCCAATCCCTCCATTTTTGTCTGCCTGCATTTCTGATTTCCTTCACAGGCTAATTGTACACTATTTCAAAGTCCGATTCTTTTTGTACAGCAAAATAACTGTTTGGACATGTATACATATATTGTATTTAACTTATACTTTAACATATTTAACATGTATTGGTCAACCTGCCATCTGGAGGAAGGGGTGGGGGGAAGGAGGGGAAAAGTTGAAACAAAAGGTTTTGCAATTGTCAATGCTGGAAAATTACCCATGCATAAAATTTTTGTAAAAATTAATTTAATTAATTAATTAAATTTTTAAAAGTTGGTTATAATGAATAACTCTCTGGGGAAAGTATGGGAATAATATACCATTATTATTACAAAATACAATGTACATATTGTAAAAACAAAATGTATCAATAAACATTTTATAAACAATAATAAATTTTTAAAAGTAAGATGATGCTAGGTTACGGTAGGCAACAAAGTTTCAACAAAGTTGGTGCTCTTGCTATGTAAGCCTTCTCCTGGATATATTTATAGGGAATTTTTTGAATTGGGAAAAGACAAGAATTTTACTTTTCCACAATCAGTGATCAGACTCTAATCATAGCTTTAGGATGAGCTCTAGGCACATCTACTAAAGAGGGCTCCATGTAACAAATTAAGAGGTTCAGAAGAGATGCTGGTAAGATTAAAGTTTGGGAGGCAAGGATGGAGAAAAGAAGAGAGAAAGAAGCCGCATAATAGCAGTTTAAAGTAATGCTTTTGAAACTTCTCAGCAGGGTGACCAACAGTTCTCTGCTTCCAACAAGGCCAAAACAAAATGAAGATACAGACATGGCAAGAGAAGTCCCACTGAGGGAAGAGTCCTGACTCAATGTTCAATTTTCAAATGTAATGCTGAGGTTAACTATAACTTTATAGGTCTCTCCACAGGGTAGTTTCTCATCTGCTAGGGATGATTTAGGTAATCCTGCCTGAAGATTAGCAGACCTATAATTTCATCCAAACTGGGATGGACTATATTTAGGGGCACTGTCTATACACAATCTGGTTTTTATGTTTGTTTATATTGGGTTTCACTTATATGTTGAATCTATAAGTAGACAATTTTTTCCATCGGTAGCTTTTCAGGGAAATTTTTGAGGCAGAATGTTATTTTATCTTTCTCTCTCAAAAGCCATCTGACAAAAAAAAAAACTAAAAATAATAGAAAAAAGGGAGAAAGGCTTAGAAAACTCTTGTGGGTCTCCTTCAGTCCCGAGATTCATGGAGTAGTAATAATAAAATCCCTATGATTAACATAAGGGTCTTCTTATGAAAAGCTTATGAAGAGCCCAAATAGATTCATGGGAATTTCTATTTCAGAAAAAGGAGATAGCACTGTTTGCTCATTCGACTGCTGCTGCTACTGATGTTAAAATTTCTGGTTAACCATTAGGAAGAAACCCTTAATGAGGGCTCAGCCCAAGCTGACTGCTACCACTACTGCCATCTTGGACAAGGCATTTCCCAACCATATTGAAAAGGAGGTAAAGCTGGCTTGTAGCTCTAAAGAAACTTGGAACTTGTATTCCAAGTAGGATTATAGTAACAAAATACTGAGATGAAGAAGCTTAATTTCATCCAAATGAAAGGTCAAGAAACACAAAAGACAAGGTGCCACTAAATAAAGTTTCTAATCTCAGCTTATGGAACATGAATCAGTTGGACAATTTTTATGCAACATTGTGGAAGACCAGTTTACTTTTTACCTGCTTAAATGGGCCTTTGCATAGGGTACCTAACAGGCAGCATAAAGGAAGAGAAATAACCCTGGATTTGAAGTCATAAGACTTGTGTTCAAATCCCAGCTCTACTACTTGCCAGGCACTTACATGTGACTATAGATCAAAGGCACTTAATTTTTCTTCATCTATGAAATGAGAAGATTATACTAGATAACCTATGACATCATTTTCAATTCTGAGGATGGTAAAGGTGAAACAAGCAACTTCAGTTTTATTCTACCCCATTTAATAGGTAGGAAATTCGTGTCCAGAGAAGTAAAAATGACTTGCCCAAATTCACCTAGACATTAAACCTATCCCCAAAGACCACTGAACAGCCTATCTGATTGACTCTGAGGCAATTCCCCTCCTCTGTAATCATACCTGTCACATTATCTTCCCATGCCTCAGTTTTCTGTGCATAAAGTAGAAACAACAAATGATATCTGTTAGCTAAGACACAAAATCTACAACTCCCAGATCAATATTTGATAGGTTTACCTCTCCTTAAAGTCCTGCTATCCAATATCACTAGCACATAGATCACAGAAATAAGAGGTCAGAAGCACATGGCACATAAACTAACAACTATCACATCCCTGAAAAGCAAAAACCTCTCTACTGCTTTTGGTTTCTCTTTCCAGTGATTATAAAGCAGGCTCAAGACTGAGATGTCAGTTCCACAGACCTGTTAGACATTCTCAGGGTAAGCAGACAAGGTCTCTAGGTCACCCAAACAACCAACAAAATAATGTACCCCCTTCCCATCTATGTGATCCAAGTCATAGCAACAGAACAGAAGCTTTAACCTATTTAACCTGTCCCCTTATAGAAACACTCAGACTGAAAGAGGAACAGAATGCTCCTGACCCATAATTTCACCAAATTTCCCCAAAGTAGCTTCCTTTGCTTACCTGTGTTTCGTCCCCTGTTGTTAAAGCAGCCCACCCGGATAGAGGGCCAGGAAAAGGGACAGGTAAAATTTACTGACGGCCAAGAGAATGGGTTATAACTAAGCAAAAAGGGCACATACAGCCTACTCCCTGGAAACAGCCTTTTCTGTATGTTAATTGTCAGCCGCACTGCCAGGAACGAGTATGGCTTTGTGCTCACTATACCTTTCTACAGAAAACAGCCCTTCTTCTATCAGGGAACATTCCTAGCTGTAGGAGGAGGGGAGGTTGCTGATGAGGAGTCAACCCCTTCTTCTCCCACTCTCACCTGAGATACTCCTGTAAGGAAGGCCTCTGGTGAGTCATCCTGGATGAGTTTATCTTGAAAGCACTGCAACAACAATATTCCCAAACTGATCGGCAAGAGAGACAGTCTTAAAGAAATATATCTCTTTCCAGCCGTATCTCCTCTCTAAATCCTTAGGGTAACTCGTGGTGGATGCTCAAGAGGAAGAAAACAAGACTTTAACTTTAGGAAACTCTGTTTATAGCTCTCTGTTTAGCTCACAAGGCTGTTTCCTCCCTCAGTATTGCAGGATCAGCTCCCAGTAAGCCATCATCCTTCATATTACCAAAAAATGACAATATTCATCTGTTGCTGGAACTTGAAGGCTTCAGGCTGCTCGTTTAAATATAGTTCATCATAACAACACTGTAGGTGGAGAAATGAGGAGCTGGCAAAGCCCTGGAGATTCCCTGTTTATACGTATGAAGGATGATGCAATCTCTGTATCTAAATAGCAATCCAACATGGAATAACAGGACTCAAACAACAGTGTCTGCATAGCTAGAGATCAAGTTGGTATACTCTACCACTGCCAGCCTCACACTGTGACCATGAAAATGACAAACATCATAATCTTGTTTCATCTTTAAAAAAAAAAAATCTACAAAAGCTGCAAAAATCTTATGTCCTGGCTACTTGTCATACATATATATGGATGACAGGAAAAGTCCTTTTCCTTTGTTTACATAAAATCTTTATCTCCTACTGACTCACCTGCTCCTGCCTCTTCACCTGAAGTCCTCATCCTGTGACGTCAAAACCAGTTTCCTTAGCAACCAATTGTAGAGTCAGAAGCAAGGGATTAAGACTTAAGCAAGGGAGGGAACAAATTTATAAGAGTAAAGGTCCTGGACTCCCTCAGCTGTCAATGCTGAGCACCAGGGATTCATGGATGCACACACAGGAGAAAGAAAAGAAGGGAAAACAGAATAGAGATAGTCAGTTAACAAGCACTTGCTAAGCTGTAACTATGTACCAGCACATAGGTCAGATATTTGCTGCTCTCTAAATTAGGACAATCCTAAGGCTTGTGGAACCATTATTAGGCAGACAATAGAAATGGGGCAGCTATCATTGGACAGCATCAGAAGGAAGAAACCTTTTGCCCAAATAGTATTCTGTTCCCCCCATTTTCCCCCAAAAGTCATTTTCCAGTATGAAAATGGAAAGTTGGAAAGCATTAGTTAACAGACATGAAATCCTCTTCAACTTTTCTGCAATGATCTCCATCCCTTCTTTACTGAAACTCTTCCTTCCTCTGGTTTCTGAGACACTGAACTTTCCTGCTTCTCCTACTTTTCTTACTGTATGGATGTCATCACAACTTTGCTGACTCTTTTTCCTATTCCTGAAATCTAACTAGGAATAATCCCCCAAATTAAGTCCTCTGACTTCAGTCCCTGAAAGAATTCATCCAATCTCAAGGCTTCAAATATATCAAAAGTGGATGATTGAAATTTTTACCTCCAATCCTGTCTAATAAGAACACTCGTCCTATATTTACAACTTCCTACAGCACATCTCCATTTGGGTGAGCTACATATTACCTTAAATTCAACATATTCAAATATGGTATATCCATGATCTACCCAAAATTGGAACCCTTTCCTAACCAACACATTTCTCTCAATACTACCACTATTCTTCCCAACCAAAAAAAAGTTGGACTTTTCCTTCTTTTTCATTACAAAGACAAATTGTTTTCAAGCCTTATTTCTTTTTCTAAAAATACCTTTTGGATTTTGTCCTTTCCTCTCCATTTACATAGTCACCAAGTCAATCTAGGTATCCATCACCTTATACCTGAATTACTGCAATAGTTTTCTTATCCTCTTTGCCTCCAGTCTTTCCTTCCTCTAAACTACCCTGCATATATCACTAACATACTAATTTTTCTTAAAAATATGCATGAATCCTATCACTCCCTAAAATAGAATCTAAAATAGCTTCCTACTGAATTAATCCAAATTCCTTTCCTTGTCACAAATTCTACTTGGCCAAGTTCTATTTATTGAGCATTACTTCCCATTACCCCTTTATATGTATCTCTGACCAACTAGTATGGTAATCCTGCTATCTTTGAACATGCCAGGCTCATTCCTACCCTTGAACTTTTGTTCCTACTCTTCTTGCTCCCTCAGTTACAATGCCTGCCCTCCTCATTTCCACCTGTACAAATCCTCCCTATCTCTCAATCTTAGTTCAAATCTTTCCTCCTCTAGGACACATTTTCCATATACTCTAGGTTATACTAGGTACTCTAGGATCTTGTTTCTGAAATCTTCCTGCATTTATAAACAGAATCGCATATTTAGCACATAGTTCTTTAATTATTTCATTGCAGCTAACTTTGGATTTTCAATTAAACTGAGAGTTTCTTGATTCCAGTTTCTATGTCTCCTATCATGAGCCCCATAATGCTTAAAATAGTGTTAATAAGCACATGGTTGGTGTTCAGAAAATTCTCACTGACTGAGCTGACCCCATATCCCCAGATCACGTTGGAGCTTAGTTGGTATACTTTGCCCTATGAGAAAACCAGAGTAAACCCTGAGGGGAAAGTAGTTGCCTAACAATATCTACTATGTAAAGGTGAACTGGTTTCTGGTACTTTCTGATACAGTGTTAACTTGAAACCTTCCAAACTGGTTACAAAGTCAACAGGAAGTAAAATGATGAAAAAACTGCATGTGCAGCTAAACCCAACCTGTGAAAAGACTTCATAGGTTCTCTTTTCCATCCAAATTGGTCCACTTACTGTTCTCCAGACTCAGTATTCTAATGCCTTTGTAAAAGTCAACTCCCATTCCTAAAATGTAATCCTTCCCCACATATGGCTATTAGTATCTTAGTTTAGAGCGATTTTTGCTAGTCCCTCTAAGTTATGAATGTTAGCTCCATCATCAACTTATACATTGTATTCATTTATCCTTTTGTCATATGATATTCATTCTTTTTATCTTTTAAATGTTGCATGTAGAAATAGAAAACTCTTTAAAGGCAAGAACTATTTTTCTTTTTTTTTTCTCTGCATTCTTAGTATCTAGCATTGAGCACAATGTCTTATACACAGGAGACAATAAATGGAAGGAAGTAGAAAAAATAAAGGATTAGAAGAAATAGAGGAAGGAATAGGGAAAGGGAATTTTAAAAGGGCAGAAAAAAGAGAAGGGGGATGGAGAAAAGTTTCTTATAGTCACATGAGACTTTAAGAGACAGAAATTCAGTGCCAGGGTGAGGGGACCAGTCACCAGAACAAGACGGAAGCATGAAGCAGGTACTATCACTCAGCTGGGTCTGATCTGGTTGCTAAAAGAGGAACAGGTATATACCCTAGGGCAGGCTAGTCTAGGTTAAGTAATATGGATCTAACTAGGCAACAAAAGTTGAGGAAACATGGCAGAGCATGAATGTCAAGAACTGGAAGACAAAAATATTAATGTATAGAAGTATCAGGGAACCAAATTTCCCCTTCATATCAAGAATACCTTCCTTACCAACCATCCAATGATGAAATAGATTGTTTCATTAAATAGTGAGTTCTCCGTTATTAGATGAGCTCAAAAGAGCCAGATAACATGTGTAAATGTTGAAGAGAAGATTCAGGCTTTGAGTAAGGGGTTGGACTATGGGAACTATAGCCCTTCTTTCATTCTGAGATTCTATTATTCTGTAATGAGTCTAACCCAAGCCAGAAGGTCTGAATGAAGCTCAATACTAGGCCAAAGACAAAACAACTAGGACCAAGAATCAGGAGACTACAATTCCAGGGCTGTCTCTGCCTCTTAACTCCTTATATGACTTCAGGAAAATCACTTCCCATCCTCGGACCTTTGGAAGCTCCCCAGATCTTTTTATGTTGGTATGGTTAAGGAACTCATAATGTCCACAGTGGGATGTGTTCACTCTTAACCATTTCCTATCAGTCACCTCCTGGCTCCCTGTACAAACCGTGGACAAGGTGTTTTCTCAGAAAACCTACATCAGTAATTACTCTCAAAATCAATTAGAGGACCAAGCAGAACAGGTACATCAGATGTGGCTTTTCCTTCCAAACCCAAAGACAGCCTCTGCCTCTCCTCCCCCAGTCTAAGCCTGTTAGGATAATTACTCTCACAGAGTAATGTTCAGAGGTGCCAATGTTATTCACATTGCCTTGGAGACCCAATTAAGGGAGAGGAAACTGTTTTAAAGAGAGAGGAAAAAATCCTGATAATGCTGTTTTAGAGCTTCCTACTTATCTAACTGACCCCAAAAATTCAGCTTGCCTTTATAGTCTGCCCCTCCAGCAATTTTCAGATTTTGGCCACCATGTGGGTCAGAGAGACACCTGAGTCTGGAAAAAAAACAGTTTTAAAAGGCACTGTGCTCTCAATGCTTTGTATACATCAGAGGTGCCCTCTCTGCCTCCTTGATGTGGTGTGGTTTGCTCCATGCTGTTGCAAGTCAGCAGCTAGAACAGGACTGGCTGCTAATTAAGACAACAGACAGGCATTTCTCTCGCTGACTCTGTGGTTGTGATATATTGCATCACTTCCCTCCCTTGTTGCTGCCCAGAATCACCCTAACCTGTAACCCTTGGCATCTGACCTCTACAATCTTCTATGGAAGATAACCAGAGGGGCAACTGATTCCCACTCAGAAGTCTAACGTTTCATCTAGGGGATTGGTTCTTCCATCTTCTTAGTATCTATGATTCTATATGTTTGTACCACAGTCACTCATCGAACTGAGGGGATCATATTTATTTTAAATGGGCTGTCCTATTGAAGAGAAATAAGACTTATTTTGCTTGCACCCAGAGGGAAGAACTAAAATAAAAGCAACAAAGTCAGTTTTTGCTCAATTTTAAAATCTCCTCAAAAATGGAATTGGCTATCTCATTTGAGAGTGACCTCATCACTCAAATTAATCATATAGGGGCTGGATGACAACTTGTCAGGGATTTTACAGAGATTTAGTTTGTGAACCCTGCAATTAACAAGCAATGTATTAAGTGATTACTATTTGCCAGGCACTATATGTGCTAGGGATAACAAAGCAAAGCAAAAAAGCCAGCTTCTGCCCTTAAGGAACACATATGATAGGAGAGATAGAAAACTGAATCTTAAAGGAAGCTAGGGAAACTGGCATTTAAAAATTATAAAGAGAAATTATAATTTGTTTAAAAACTTTTGAGCATGATTATGTAGACATGCTCAAAAGTTTTTAAACAAATTATAATTTCTCTTTATAATTTTTAAATGCCAGAAAACATAGGAATAAATGGATTTTTCCTTAATCTGATAATTAGTATTTACATAAAACTAAGAACAACCATTCTATGTAATAGAGAAATGTTGGAGGTCATTCCATTAAGATCAAGGGTAAAGTAAGAATGTTTAATATCATCACTATTATTTAATGTGATGCCAGAAATGCTACATATGAAACCAAAAAGAAAAGATAAGAAATCAAAAGAAATAAACATAATCCAAAAATTTGGGTTTTTTTGAAAAAAAATGTTGATGATTTATCTAGAAAACTTAAAATAGTCAATGAAAAAATTAATTGAAACAATAAATTTTGTAAAGTTTTGGGATATACAACAAATCCATAAAATCATCAGTATTTCTGCATATTACTAACAAAATCCGCTAGGAAGAAACAGAGAAAATGCATTCAAAATAATTACAGATTTTTAAAAATACTTAGCTATCTATGTATCATGCCATTCCCAGGAATAATATGAATGCAACTACAAATTCTCTTTAGAAATAAAAAGACAGCCCTAAATAATTGAAAAAAAATTTAATTGCTCATATGTCATTGATCATGCCAATATAATAAAAATGAAAATATTACTAAATTAATTTATTCAATGCTATGCCAAACCATCAAAGAATTACTTTACAGAGCTAGAGAAAATAATAAAGAAGTTTATCTGCAGGATAAAAGTGAAGATTCTCAAGGGAAATAATGAAGCGGGGAGGTGGGAAAGAATAGGATCTAGCAATATTAGACCTCAAACTATAGTACAAACTGGTAATTATCAAAATGATTTGATAATGGATTAAAAAAAATTGAGAAGTCAAGCAGTAGAACATATTAGGTACAAAACACATAGGGGGAAAAAAAAGAAAAAGAAAAAAAAAAAAAACACTTCAAGCTAAAGAGCACCATTACCAGGCACAATTCAACAAACAACAGCACTGGGAAAACTGGAAAGCAGTCTGGGAGAAATTAGATATAGACTGACTTCTCATATCTGATAAGCTCCAAATGGATATCTGAAAAGGTGATATTATAAGCAAATTATAGAAGCAAGAAAGAAATTACTTTCTGCATCTACGACTAATGGAAGAGTGCATGACTATACAAAGGACAGAGGGGATCACAGAAAATAAAGTGGACCCTTTTGATTGTGTAAAATTTAAAAGGTTTCGTACAAACAAAACCAATACAATTAAAATTATAAGGGAAACAGAAGGAAAAAAATCTTCAAGGCAAGTTTCTCTGATAAAGCTCTCACCAATATGTAAGGAACTGATTTGAATATAAAAGAATAAGAGTCATTTCTCAATATATCAAAGGATATGAAGAGTCACTTTTCAAAGGAGAATATCAAAGCTAGCAACAATCATGTGAAAACATGGTCCAAATCATTAATAAGAGAAATGTAAAGTAAAGTAACTGTGAGGTTCTATCTTACACCCATCAGATTAGTAAAGTTTATAAAATAGGAAAATTACAAATGTAGAAAAGCTGTGAAAAAAGAGGCACTAAATGCAGTATTAGTTGAATAGTGAACTGGTAACTAGGGAAAGCTATTTGGAACCATGTCCCAACATAAAAAAAAAAAAAAAAAAAAAAAAAAAAAAAAAGCTTGCTCCAAAGAGATAAGAAAAGATTCTTTCTATCACAGGTGTGAAACATGGTATGTAACATCAGCTAATGTGTTGATTGGTTTTAGTAATTACTTTTTTCTTTTCTCTTCTTTTTCTTTTTTTTTTTTTTTAATTGTTATAAGGGATGGCTTTCTAGATGGTGGGAGGGAAAAGCATATGAGGGTAAATTCAGGTTATGTAAAAATAAAAGATATCAATATAAATTTTTAAAAGAAATGAAAGAAGTAAACACAATGAAAGTAGATAGCATTTACTATAAGTTTAGCTGTGAAAGGAAGAAGAGATAAAGGGTGATAGTTTGAGGGAATGATAGGGCCTAGTGAGGATTTTTTAAGATTGTTAGAAAACTGCAAGTATATATAGGCAGCATGGAATAAGGCATTATAAGAATAAAGATTAGAACAAGAGGATATAATTAAAGAGATAATCTGACAGAAGAAATAGTAAGGGGTAGAATAAAGGACATATATAGAAACTGGCCTTAGTGAGAAGAATCTTCTTCCTTGGAGATGGCAATAAAGGAGGAAAAAAGGAGGATGCTGTCAAAGTATTTGAGAAGTTGAACACAGAACTATCAGCAAATAGTCTAATCTCCTCAGTGAAGTAAGAGAGGTTTTCAGGTAAAAGATATGAAAAACTTGAGGAGATAAGCAAAGGGGGCAATCAACAAGATAACCATTTAGTCACTGGAGAGCTTGAGCTTAAATTAGAGAGAAATTTATGAGACCTCGGATTCATTATTTTATTTTCAATGTAACTAGGGGAAAAGGAGAAAGAAATGAAAAAAATCCATTAGCAATACAAAAATCCCAAGATATCACTGACATAGCCTACAAACTAGGTAGAGCCTCAGTAGGGGAGGCCACTGGATAAGAAACATGCTCGTGTTGTTTTTAATTGTTTGGCCTTGAACTTGATGGTCAATAACTTTTACTTGAGAATTTGATTTATACTAATGTGATCTTTAAAACAAAGGACAAAAACAAACCCAAAACCAAAAAACAACAACTCATCTAGCCTTGTCTTGAACTCCCTAATTTTTCCAGAGGTCTCTGTGTTATCTCAATTGGTTCAAACCAGAAGAAATTCTAGCATATAAAGCAAATGCAACTAATTCCTCCTAACAGATTTCATCGTTAGTCTAAGAGAGTTGTGGTTAAAAATACACCCTACCAGAGAAAGTCTCTTGTTTTCCTTAAGACACACAAATGCTGGGGCTTTCTCCTCTCAGATATAGATTATATTCTCCCCTCCCACCCCCAGCTAGGTGGCTGCTGTGTGAGTCCCAGCTGTGCTTCTGGGCCAGCTGCTACATTAATTAAAGCTTTGCACCTGGTGACTCAGATACATACTCTTCGGGCTGGCTGGTTCTTCCCTCCCAGATTTTCCCTCTGGGGACTCCCTATCCGTGGTGGGCTTGTGGAGTCAAGGAGATGATAACAATGATACCTTATGTTCTAAAGCATTTTACACTTTTCCAAGTACTTTCTTAACATATATCTTTCCA
The DNA here is from genome assembly GCF_048593235.1 of Sminthopsis crassicaudata. NCBI lineage: Eukaryota > Metazoa > Chordata > Mammalia > Dasyuromorphia > Dasyuridae > Sminthopsis > Sminthopsis crassicaudata. Next base: position 203,776,975 of record NC_133622.1, read on the forward strand.
CTTAATCCTCATAATCACCATGCACAGTTGGCATTGATATTCTCATTTTATAGATCTGAGACTAAAGCTCTGAGAAGGCAGTTCCTTGCCCAAGATCACCCAGTTGGCAAATGGTGAAGCTGTGACAGAAAAGCAGCTCTCTTAACTCCTTCTCTACAGCCCTCTCCACTGCCTCAAGCATCCTTGGGTAATGTGGATATTGTTCCTTGGTACCAGGTTATTAGCTTAGAGAACCCTGAATGCAAATGCTAGGAATCTGGATAAGAACCATAGAGTGTTGATAAGACAGTATCCTATGTCTTCTTCCCTCTATTCCGTTTCAGATTATTTGGGAGGTCACAACACAAGAAGAACCATTTTAGTAAAAAAACATTGTTGGTTATCTCTTTTGAGCTAATCTAAGTCAAACTATCACAGCTTTATTTTTTCTTCACTAAACACTGAAAGTAGCTAACTACCCTTCTCCTCCTCCTTATTCTCTTCTTCCTTATCAATAAGAACTTATTGATATTTTTATTATATATATCAAGCACTGTGCCAAATAACAAGATACAAAGAAAAGCAAAAAGGAGCTCACAATCTAATGGTGGAAACTACATAAAAACAGGTATCTGCACACAAATTGTATACAAGACAAATTAAAGGTAATCACAGAAAGACAGCATTAGTAGTAAGGAAGATAGAAAAAGGCTTCCTGTAGAAAGTGAGATTTTTATCTGAGGCTGAATCCAGGAAGCAGAAATGAGAGTGGCATAGGGACCAACCAGTCCAAAATACCAGAAGAGGGAGATGAAGCGTCTTGTTTAAGGAACAGTAAGGAAGCCAGTGTCACTAAATCAGAAGAAGTGTGAAGGAGAATAAGGAATAAGAAAAATGGAAGGCTAGAAGTAGTTTTGAAGGATTTTAAAAGAGAAACAGAGGGATTCTATATTTCATCTTGAAGGTAATAGGGAGTTTTTTTTAATTGAAGTGGGAGGAGAAACTGATATGGTCTTTAAAATCAATTTGACAGCTGAATAGAGAATGGATTCTAGTGGAGAGAGGCATAGGCCAGAGAGACAAGCAGAAAACTACCTCAATCCTCCACATCATGAAATGATGAGGAACTGCCCCAGGGTAGATATGGTGTTTGAGAAGAGAAGGGGGCATATGGTACAGAGCACTAACAGAATTTGGCAACTGACTGGATATATAGGGTGAATAAGGAGTTGAGGAGGACTCCTAGGTTTCAAGCCTGAATTGATTAGGAGGATGGTGCTGATCCTGAAAGTAGAGGGAAAACTGAGGGAAAAAGGAGGGCTTGGGGGAAAGATAATGAGGTCAGTTTGGTATATTGTCTGTATCCCAAAGATATGAAAGAAAAGTGGAAAGAATCCATGTGCATAAAAATATTTATAGCAGCTCTTTTTGTAGTTGTAAAGAATTGGAAATTATGCAGATATCCATGAACTGGAGAATAATTGGGCAATTTTTATTATATGACTATGACAAAAAAAAAACTATTGTACTATTAAAAATGACAAGAAGAATGGTTCAGAAAAACCTGGGAAATCTTATATGAAACCATACAAAGTCAAGTGAGCAGAACCAAGAGAATATCATGCATAGTAACAGCAATATTGTAATAAAAATCAACTATGGAAGACTTAACTATGCTGATCAATATAATGATCTAAGACAATTCCAAAGGACCCAGGATAAAAATGCTCAGAAAGAGAAGTAATAAACTCTGAGTATTTTCTTTACTTTCTTTTTCATATGTATATTCGATATCATATTATTTGCCTTCTCAGAAGGTAAGGAGGAGTAGGTGGGAGAATAAGCATGTGGTACTCAAAAAAAATTTTTAACAGATTTCTTACGTAACTGGAAAATATTTAACAAAAATAAATAAAAATATGTCAAAACCTTCCATATATGCTGTCTCCCCATTAAAACATGAGTTTCTTGTAAACAGTCTTGTTTTTCTGTTTATATTTCCAGCACTTAGCACAATGCTTAACATATAGTAAGTGCTTAATAAATGTTTCATTCATTAATTCAAAAAATCATCAGCACTGTGAGTTTAGATTAGTAATACAAAATTGTCACTTAGCAAGGGCAAAAAAAAAAAAAAAAAAACAATAAGAGAAGAGTGCAAGAGATGCAAGAGAAGAGGATAAAATAAAGTTGACCTGGTTCACCAAGGTCTCAAAATGGGAAGTGTGGAGAAGGTAGTCAACTATGATACCTGGGAAAGAATTGAGGATGAAGGAACTAGAGAATGTAATGAAAATGAAAAACAAGCAATGAATTGGCAAGACAGAGAAGAGAGAATTTTGCAGTTCATGAAAATGAAAGCAAAACACTTATGGCAAGATGACAAGGGTCAGTGTAGAATTTGTAATTATTATTATTATTAGAATATCATATGTAGGTGAGGTAGGGTGAAAAAGTAAGTTATAAGAAATGAGCAAGTTGAATAAATCGGGATGTTTGGAGCTAACAATATATATGTAGAAGTCCCTTAATATGAGGGCAGGAGTTGGAGGAGAAAAAAAAAAGACTGTGAGCTCAGCACTTAAATCATTGAGAAAGCAAACTATCATGCTCTTTAACTCGGGATCTACTTCTCTATCATTCTAGTCTCCCAGGTTCAAAACTGCATCATTGCCCTTGACTCCTTATTCCACACAAATACTCAACTAACCAACTGTCTTGCTGCTCCTCAATGTCTCTTGCATACATCCTCTTCTTGCCACTACTGTTACAAAAGCCTCCAACAGTCTCCCTAATCTCCTCTCCAGTCTGTCCTTCACATGACTGCCAAACTCATTTTCCTAAAGTATAACTCTAAGTGTTCTCCTACTACTCAGTTTCTTTAATGGCAACCTCTTGGTAAAAGTCCACCTTTTGGCATTTCTAGCCCTTTAACAACTAGTCCCAACCTGTCAGTGATTTTATACAATGATTTCCCTTCCTACCTTCTACGATCTTGTTCCATATACAGAACTCTCCATCTTCTATCTTTGCACCAGCATTCCTTCTCTCCTCATGCCTGCTCAGAGAATCCCTTACTGTCTTCATGATTTGGCTCAAGTATCACCTTCTATAGGAAGCCCTTCTGGATTTCCCCCTCCCACTGTACACTCTCCCTCAACAACTTTGCATTTATTTACCTGTGGATATCTCCATACATATATGTGTGTGTGTGTGTGTGTATGCACTTTTTCCCTCAAAAAAATATAAACTCTTTGAGGTCTTTCACTTTTTTGTAAGCCTAGAAGCTAGCTGACATTGTGCTGACACAGTAGGTACTTAAAAAATATTTGTTGACTGATTAGAAATAGAGACCAAGAAAGAGTCCCCTTCCTATATATGTTGTAAAAAGTATAGTTATGTTAATTAATCAAATTGCCCTCTAATGAAGGAAAGTGATTGTGCCATTGCCCTTGTCACATTTGAAATACTGTTTAGTTCTAGATATGATATTGTAGGAAAGATGGAGAACATCTAGGGAAGAGCAACCTAAGAGTGAGGGTGCTAGAAAGTATCTCATAGAAAGACCATTTGGGATCATCTGGAATCCACAATGGATAGAGCATCGGCCCTGTAGTCAGGAGGATCTGAGTTCAAATCCAACTTCAGACACTTAAACTTCCTAAATGTATAATCCTGGGCAAGTCACTTAACCCCAAATGAGAAAGAAAAGAAAAGGAAAAAGAAAAGGAAAGAAAGAGAAAGGAAGACAGAAAGACAGAAAGGAAGAAAAAGAAAGACAGAAAGGAAGGAAGAAAGAAAGAAAGACAGAAAGGAAGGAAGGAAGGAAGGAAGGAAGGAAGGAAGGAAGGAAGGAAGGAAGGAAGGAAGGAAGGAAGGAAGGAAGGAAGGAAGGAAGGAAGGAAGGAAGGAAGGAAGGAAGAAAGGAAGGAAGGAAAGACAGATAAAGGAGCTGAATAATTAGAACTGTCCAGAAATGTGATAAAGCATATACAATTCTCTGTAAGTTTTAAAGCATTATAGGAATATCAGCTATTCCTTTCATTAGTGAGTTCCCAGCCAATGGATATGTTTAAGTAGAGGCTTGATTCACCTTACAGAGATACAGCAAAAATAATTTTTTAACTGGATGGGAGGCTGGACTAAAAAACCTCTAAGGTCTCTTTCAGCTCTGAGATTCTAAGATGTGATGGTACCTAGCCTTGTATCTTGACAATTTTGCAACAGAAAGATCATATTTATTCCTTTACCTATCTTCATAAAAAGACATCCTTTGGAATTTTACCATCAACAAAAGTGTATTTTCATCTTAGTAGAAAAATATTATGTGTTTGCTTTCTTTTCACAAATAGCATCCATTATGAACAATGATCAACATTACATTTCCAGTTTTTCAAAAATATCAGGACCCTGAAAGGCAGTGTTAAAAATCTTAAATTTGTCTTGACAAAGAGCCAGCAAGTTCTCATTACTGGGTACATGTATCAAACTTGAAGGCACACATTAAAATTATGAGTAATAAATAATGATGACAACACTTTCTTTCATCTAACAGATATAAAGTACTTCTGAAGCCCTATAAATACCAAAAAGTAGAAGTGAACACAATTTTCCTCTAAACACAGATGTGGTCAATCAGTAATGGGCCCATCAAGACCCACTAATATTGACTAAAATTGTGTGGAAGACCACAAATTTTTGGAAAATTGCTCCTCTAGCTAAAAACTAACTGTTGGGGCTGAAGAAGGAAGAGAATTTTGTTAGATATATTACTCCTCTACATAATTTTTAATCTGATGAATTCCATAATTCCTCTATTAATAATGCAATTCAAGGAAAACCTGGATATGTTTATTTATGTTAGGAGAGATATTTCAAATGCATAATAAAAAACAATCAAAATTAATCAAAGGTGTTGGAAAATTCTGCCAAATGATTTCAATTTCTTCCTAATATGTTAAAAAACAAAAAACAAAAAACAAAAAAAAACAAAACAGGAACACTATAGCTGAGAAACCAGCACATGTCCAGAAAGGATATGCTTTCTCCCTTGATCTGTCCCTTCCCAATGAGGCAGCATCTTAGCATAAGGAATGCAGAATGGAACCAAATGTTAATAGGGGAAATGACTAGATCTGTGCCTATCCTTGGGATAGGGAGAGATATCCCTTCCTATTTCTTTGAGCTCTACCCCAAAATCACACAGGTCAATCAGGTTCCTTCTAGCTGACAGTCTTAAAGACCCACACATAGCCCCTTTACTAGGGCATCCTCTGCCTAAATATTGTCCTAACAGGAAAATCATTCAATAAACATTTATGAAGTGCCTCCTATGATCAAGATTCTGAGGGAGACACCAAAATAAATAAGGAAGGGTCCTTGCCCTCAAGGAGCAAACACATGTAAGTTAATTGGACGGACCAAAAGCAAATGTTCCTCAATCTGTTTATTCTGTTACCAAAATATCACTTTGTTCAACACAGGCATGTTCACCTTCAGAAAATTTGATCTATAAAAATCCTAACTTAGAATATATATATATATATATATATATATATATATATATATATATATATATATATATATATATATATATATACATATATATACATGTGTACATATTTATGAACATATATGCATATGTATGGAGATATACACATACATATATATTATATATGGAATACCTTTTTTATAAAAGATTCTCCACAGAGTTCTTTTAAATGATGAGATTTCCTAATGCTTTTCAAACATGATTCCATTTACAGCACATTTGATTCACATAAGCAAATTTTTTATAACTGATCAAAGTGCATAATGTGAGGTTTACCTATCTAGGACACAAACAACAGGCACTAACTACCCAGTATTACCTTCACCCCATGGAACTGCATCCATAATTCAAGCACTGAAAACAAAACAAGGCAGAAGGGAACACACCTCTGTCCCTCTTCTCTTCAGTCTCAGTTGAGACAGGGAGCAGAACTTCCACAGGTCCAGACCCTCTATTTGCTGACACCAAAGACTGCAAGGTCTGCAGGCATTAGAAGAATCCTAGTAGTTCCCGATGGCTGCACCAGCTTTTCCATTTATAGACATACTCAGATAAAATGGGATAGAATCTTAACAAGTACAGGGTCAACTCCCTGTAAGGAAAACAACAAACAAAACTGATATGTTTCTTAAAAAAAAAAAAAATTCACTGTGACTGATAATGAACGTCTATCTGCATCCTGGATAGTGCAGTAGAAATCTGTGGAAGAGGAGAAGCTTACGGACATAACCAATGAGTGTGAGCACAAACCAGCCTTTTAAAATGAACTCTGATAGCAATCTTCTACCAAACTCTGAAACACAAATGCAGAAGAGATCTATAAATAGCAGAACAAATATAATGACTAGTCTGCAGCCTCTCACTTCTGTATCATTTCCTGCCAATGATCCTTTCTGATGCATACTACTTTTTATGAAATTATTCCATTTTGAGGTTTTGTTTGCAATGTTCATTAGAGCAGTAAACATCATAACATATAAGAGCTGAAAGGATCTTTAGAGATTATCTGGTCCAACTCTCTTGTTCTATAAAAGAAGAAACAGGCCCTGAAATCACACAGCTAGCTAGTGGCAGAGAAAAGATTAGAATTTACGTTAACTTATTCCCAACTTAGAGTTTTTTCCCCCAATACACCCAAACATTGCTTACAAAAGATTTAGAAATTTGACAGAAGAGTAAAGATAACCAAATTATACCATCCCTATTTGCTGATAATAAGATGGTTTACTTTTAAAATACTAAGGAATTAGCAAAGATACTCATTAATAATTCATACTTCAGCAAAGTTCTAAACTATAAAATAAACCCACAAAAATCAATAGCATTTCTATACGATAAAATCTAAAAGGGAATGATAGGGAAATCTCCCTTAAAATAACAACAAAATATATAAAATATTTGAGGATTCATCTACCAAAACACACAAAATATTATATGGATTCAATTACAAAGTATTCTTTTTTTTTAATAGTTTTTATTTACCAGATATATGCATAGGTAATTTTGCAACATTGACAATTGCCAAACATTTTGTTCTACTTTTTCCCCTCCTCCCCACCCGGATGGCAGGTTGACCAATACATGTTAAATATGTTAAAGTATAAATTAAGCACAATATATGTATACATGTCCAAACAGTTGTTTTGCTATACAAAAAGAATCGGACTTTGAAATAGTATACAATTATCCTGTGAAGGAAATCCAAAATGCAGGTGGACAAAATTAGAGAGATTGGGAATTCTATGTAGTAGTTCATAGTCATCTCCCAGAGTTCTTTTGCTGGGTACAAAGTATTCTTAAAGAAATAAAGAACAATTCAAATAACTAGAGAAATATTTGGTGCTGATGGCTGAGTTATGGAGACATATTAAAAATGTCATTATTGCCAAAGTTAATTTACAGTTTTAATACTATACCAATCAAATTATCAAGAGGGATACTTTGATAAAAATAAAAATAAAATTCATTTGGAAAAACAAAAGAATACCAAAGGAAATAATCAAAAAGGGTAGGAATGAACGAGGAATAACAATTCCAGTTTTCAAATTATATTATATAGAAGCATCCAGCAAAAGCATTTGATATTGGTTTAAAAAAAAAAAAAAAGAAAAAGAAAGGAAAAGCAATGGAACAAAATAGACAAGGGAGAACCAGAACCATTAGAACTCAATCCAGTATTCAATAAACTGCCAAACATAAATTATTTAAGAAAAAACTCCCTATTGGGGGGGGGGAAGACTTCTGGGAAAATTAGAGAAAACAGAATGGCCAAATTTTGGTTTATGCCAATACCATCAGCCATATTCCATAATAAATTAAAAAAATAATTCCAAGACCTTAATACTATAGATTGTAGCATAAAAAATTAGAAATGTATTACATACTTTTTACAACTATGAGTTATGTATTCTTTTTTTTGTTTGTTTTTTGCTGAGGCAAATGGGGTTAAATGACTTGCCCAGAGTCACACAGCTAGGAAGTGTTAAGTGTCTGAAGCCGGATTTTGAACTCAGGTCTTCCTGACTTCAGGGCTGACACTCTATCCACGAGGGCATCTAGCTGCCCCCGTGATGTATTCTTTAAGAAAAAAAAAAAAAAACTGCCTAGTAAGTTACAAAAGATAAAGGAGTTAATTTTTATTTCTTTTTGATAATTTGCTTAAAATTGAAAAGCTGTGATACAAAAATTAAAAAAAAAAAAAGAGGTTAAGATGGGAAGTAAGCCATCCTGTCTTCTCTAGCAGACTGCTCTCTCTAACATCCCTACTTTCTCACCATATTCAATCACTTGTCTATTAACTTCTTTAAAAGACTATTTACAAACATGCTTAAGTCTCTCTAATCAGCAAAACCTCTCACTTGATTAATCAGCAATTCTCCTGGTTGTTGTTGTATGACTCTTTGAGACTCCATTTTGAGATTTTCTAGGCAAAGACACTGGAATATCAGTTTACAAATGAGGAAACTGAGGCAAACAGGATGAAGTGATTTTCCCAGGGTTATACAGCTAGTCAGTATCTGAGTCTTGCTCTTGCCAAGCCCATGTTCTATTGGCTGTCCGATCTAGCTGCCCCAGTTATTCTAGGAGGGGTCCTCATTACCTAATGCCTGCACTCCAGCCTCAGCTCAGTCTTCTGCCTTTAGGGTATCCTCACACAAAACCATTCTCCACTCAGCTGTCCAATTGATCTTTCTAAAATGTATGTCCAACCCCATCACGCTCTCATTTAATAAAATCCAGTAGCTTCCTATCCCATCCAGCATCAAAATGATTCAAAGTCTTTTATGTCCTGGCTCCTTCCTACTTTTCCAGTCTTCTTACTCCTTACTTTACTCCACTCTATGTGCAATACATTTCATTGACATAAGGTGCCTTTCTGTTCCTCAGAGAAAATGCCTCCAAGTCCCTATTTTGCAGCCCTGTTTTATACCAAGAGAAATGACATTTGCATTGGAAATTACTAACCGGGAGTTGATACCCAAGATAAATAAGGTGATAGTAAGTGAACACCTAGATGCCCCCAATGAATTGAAGTAACCTGGCCTAGAAGAACCACTTCCTTGTGTCCTGGAAAAACTGGCAGATGTTATTACTGAGCCACTTGGGTGATATTTGATAAATCATGGAAAACAGAACAGATGTCACAAGCTTTGAGAAGAGCAAATGTCCAAACTTTCACATTAAAAAAAAGGGAAGAAAACAGAGCCCACAAGCAATAGATCAGTGAGCTTAATTTCAATTTCTGGAAAAAAAAAAATCTAGAAGGGATCAATAAAGAGCTGCCAGATGAATATTTAAAAGGGGCAGCAAAGACATGTGCTATCAGACAAAACTCATTTCCTTTTTTGACAGGAAGAAGAAAATTCTGTAATGATAATTTGCCAAGATTTCAGCAAAGCTTTTATAAAGTAGTTCATGCTTTTTTTTTTTTTTTTTTTTTTTTTTTTTTGGTTAGAGAAAAGTAGAGAAATGTGTACTGCATATAGTAGATGGACTCAGCATTAGATGGTCAGTTCAGTAAAAATTAGGAGATCTCCAGGAATCTGAACATGGACTTGCTCTGTTTGACATTTTTATATTTAGTGACTTGGAAAAAAGCAGAAACAGCATGTTAATCAGATTTGCAGAGCACACAAAAGTAAGGCAGAGAGCTAACATACCGAATAACAGAGTTAGGATCTAAAAAGATCCTGACATGTACAGAGCATGTGGCTGAACCCAAACCATACAACTCAATAGCGATAAATGTAAAGTCTTACATGTGGAAATCAAAATAAATTTAACAAGTACTAGTTAAGGAAGGCAATCTAAGACAGCAGTTCTTAAAAAAACATCTAGGGATTCTAGTGGACTGCTGTAAAGCATGTAATGAATCAGCAGTGTAATATGGTAGCCCAAAATGCTATATTAATCAGTCTCAAAAAACATTTAATAAATATCTACTATGAGGTCAAAGCATAATATTTATTAATTATCTACCATGAGAAAGACTGTGCTAAGCAATGGAGATACAAAGAAAGGAAAAAAAAAATCCTTATTGACAAGGAGTTCCCAGTCTAATGAAAGAGATAATATGCATACAACTATATACAAAAAAAGTTATATACAGGATAAATTGGACTGAGACAGGCTTATTGCTTAGCACTCTTTTTTTTTTTTTTTTTTTTTCTTTCTGAAGCAATTAGGATTAAGTGACTTGCCCAGGGTCACACACCCAGGAAGTTTTAAGTGTCTGAGGCCACATTTGAACTCAAGTCCTCCTGACTTCAGGACTGCTGCACTACATCACCTAGCTGCCCCTGCTTTTATAGGATTTTTACAGGACACTCTCTTATATTTATCATCTGTTACCTAACCTTCCTTTCATATTCTGACATGTCACTTTTCTGCACAAAAATCTTCAATGGTTTCCTACTACTTCCAAGAAAAATTTTTAAAAAAACCAACAAAAAAACCCCAAAAACTTTGGCATTTAAGGCCATCCACAAATAGGTGCCATCCTGTCTTTTTGAGATGGTTTCATATTACTTCTTGTAAGGTGCCCTGTGTTCTTGGCATGCTGGTCTGCTTGCTATATTGCTCATCCCTGTGCGCCTTTGCCTGTCCTCTGAGTCCAGAATGTTGTTCTCCTTCCTCACCTTTGCCATTTGGAACCTTCAGCTCCTACAAGGTTCTCTCCTTCCTCCAGAAGTTCTTTCCTGATCATCCAATTGTCAACATTCTTACTATAAAAATCACCTATTATTTACTTTGAATAGATGCTGCATTTACTTATCTATACTTTGTAACCTTAATAGAATGTAAGCTACTTGAGGGCATCTTTATTTTGCTATCAAAATATCATTTGGTTTTAAGAAAATATAAACTACAAAGATCCTAACCTAGGGGAAAAATATGTTTTAGGAACAGTTTTTTTTTTTCTTTTCTTTTTTGCAAAAGGGTTCCCAAAGCGCTCTTTAAGTAGAAAAACTCCTTAATACATTTAGAATTTTATTCCATCTTTATCCCATTTGATCCACACATGTAACTTGCATAATTCCCTTTTTCTTATTTTTCTTCATTTAAATGAGCTACTGCTTTAAAAAGAGATGAAAGAAGTCTATACTTTATTCTCACTAGGAGAGACAAGCAGTAGAATTAAAGGAAACAGTTAACTGCTGTCTCCTTTTCCTCTATTTCCCTCTTTCCCTCTTTTGTTACTACAATGGAGAAATGGGGCTTTCTGGCCTTCTCCTCTCAATGCACACTGTGAAACTTCAACGCAGATGGTACATTGTTCACAAACTGAAGCTACAGCAGTTCCCAGATCAACTGGACCAATGAATGTAAACGCTGAATCGAAACCTGAAAAAAAAATAAAACCTAAATTCGAGCATTTTTAATCACTTGCAAATAATCCCCCTCCATCTCTTACATGCACAAAAACATTAATTTCAGTACAAATTATTGTCTTACTCTAGATGAGTCATAGAACAGAACTGAAAATTTAACATACAGGACTGAAAATTGCAAAGGTTAATAAAGATTGCCAAAGATGATGCTGAACTATGACCCAAATGTTCACCTAGTTATTCCTCATTTAATGCTTTATTATTCTTTTACAATTTTAATTCGGTTAAATAAACATGTTTCAAGTGCCTTTTCAGTGCCAGGCATTGTCTGAGGTATAGTAAGCCTATATACAAAGATGAAGCCAACATTTTTCATCCTCATTTCATTATCTTCATCCAAAAACCTAGAAATGTTTTGTGATTGAAAATGGGCAATTTCATGCCATTCTTTTTTGGTAGAATCATTTTAGACCCTTCTTAGAATAAAGCACAACTATCTTTGCCCAGCTTGTCATATGTCTATAAATCTCCTCCCAAAGTCACAGATATTCCCCATTTTAAAATGAAAATAGTTCAGTACTTATTTCAATGGAATGTGTGATCTCATCAACAATACAGATCAAAATCCCTTCAGCCCTGACTTTCCTGTGAGATTCTCATCTATGCCATGGTTAATCTGAGGGGGGGAGAGAGGGACGGTGAAGGGAGGGTATACTCAATGTCTTGATCCACTTTACTTTAGTGTATGTAACAGTTAAAACAAGAAACTGAACTTTGACAAACCCTTACTTCCAACACATGATCAGCTTATGTTTTTTGTGGTTATATCTGTCACCGATTTAGTCTATAATAATATAATATATATATGTATATATATATATATTATATCCATAATATAATATATATATATGTATATATATATTATATCCATAATATAATATATATATAATATAATAATAATCTTTAATACCTTCTCCTGTGCAATTCCTTATTTGAAATATATTGCAGTCTGAATATGTCCACTGTAAGCTACGACATTTGCCCTTCAATTTTAATTCTTTGGATACTTAGCTCTATAGCGTCACAAGAACAATAGTGTGAAAATATCTGGGAGAATCTGGGAAAATGTTCCTTTTAATCTGATTAATCTCTTTATAATTATACCCAAGCTGAAAAGAAAAAGATTCCTATTTCTGACAGAATTTCCACATTTATTTCTTGTATTTTGTTACTATTGATGCTTTCTACCAGAAGACCTGTTAATCTTATTTCCTTGAAAGGCTACCAAGAACAAATATATTTTATTGTCTTTCTGTATCTCTTCAATCCAAAACAAAACAAAATCCTAAACTAACAGCTTCATAAAGCAAGAAAAAAAAAAGCTATCAGATGTCTCAGCCCATGAGTCAGATGATTTTTTTAATATGTTCTTATGAAAAATCTGTATGTATATATGTAAATAGTCTTTGAAAACTTCTCCAAATGCTGTTTCACTAAGAATTACTGAATCAGGGGCTAAATTTCTGAGGCTATCCCTATTGTCATTGCTTTGAAAAGATCACACATTCTTGTTCTGAATAAAAAGCCCACTGCTGCCCCCTTGAAAAATAAAGGCGATAAAACTTTTCTAAATCATAGAAAGCTGTAAAGCAAGAAAAACAAACAGAAAACAACTTTTGAACTTGAAAGAAATCGTTCATATTTGAAGACGACTTACAGAAGCCAACTTAATAATCAGTTCAATTTGACAAGCATTTATCACATACCTATCACATACAACATACTTGTGGTGGGGATTCAGATAGAATGCTACATTTATCATAAGTCTCTTCAAAATTCCAAAAGACAAGAATGAGAAATTTCAGAGTGGAAAATATAATCTTTCCTCGAATAATTTCTCTTCTAATGTCTTGGGAAAAGATTTGAAAAATCAGAAATATGCATATTCATCTAACCCATACTAGCATTGGCCATAGGATCCTCAGAACAAGGCTCCTCTGTGCTGTAGAAGTAATCTCAAGGGAGAGAGTATTTTTTCCACTACTGTCAGCTTGAGCTTCCATCTAATATATTTCTCCAGAATCACTTACCAGTCAATTCCTTATATCATTTAACCAGTTAATATCTAGAAGCTATTACAAAAAATATAGCAAGATCCAAATTACAAAAAGTCCCTCCTAAGTAGAGTACTGTCTCCCCTCTCCCCCTAAGCGCCTGAAGAGAATGAGCTCAAGTTTAAAATGACAACTACATTCTTACTAGCGAAAAGTTCTCACTCCTGAGCATCCAGTCCATGGAGTAGTCATTACCTTAATTAAAGGACAAGGCTGCTGGGCCAATCCACTTCAGGCTGCTGTGAGCAGGTCATTCTGCAGAGACAGCTTTTCCTTGGTCTCAACTATCAGCAAAGTCAGCTACATATTCTAGTTCCTGGTCTTCTGGTGGCTCTTTCAGCCTTCTGAAAACCATAAGATCACAGCTTATTAATTTTATCTCCTAAATTCATTCACATATGAGCAGGAAAGAATGAAAGTCAACAGAGACAGATAAAAGAATAATATCATACCCTCACAGGGACTGGGCAAGAGAGGACCCGAGGTCTCTCCCCAACCAAGCAGTCCAGTACAGTTTGTCCTTCTCACTCAAAAGCCTCCAGGGAGAGACAATGGGTGAGTTCCTCTATTGAAACTTCTAGCTCAGCAACCAATGAAGAGACTTTTTTTTTTTTCACTACAGAGAAAGCACACAGAAAATAATCACACAATCATGGGGTCATCCCTTAGATGTCATCATATGTTTCCAGAAGCAGGTTCGTAGGCATGTGCAAGCCTTAACCCCCATCAGTCAGTGACCTATTAAATAAGGATATCTTAGATATTCTACTTACAGTGTTAGTGTTGCTTGTCAAATTTCTTTCAGTTAATAGAAAGTCACTAAATCTGTTTACTATGGGCAGAAGACTGTGGTATATACAAAGAAGTATAACATAGTCTCTAATAATTTAGAATTTTAGTTTAATTGGGGGAAAAAGACATAGATTGATGTGATAGTCACATACATTTCCCATTTTTAAAGGAAAATATTTTAGTACTTATATTAATGAATCTGTGATCTCATTGACATAAGTACTCCTTCCAACAATACAGATCAAAACTCCTCCATCTCTGCCTAGTCTGTGAGATTTTTACCAACTCTTCTAGTAAATCTGTGCAGGGGGAATAGCTTGTTTAGAGTGAAAGTATGATGCTATTCTTCAACTATGTCTGTTGACTTTTTTTCTGTCTGAATGAATTTAGGAGAAAAATTCCATGTTTAACATGAAAATTTAACTATAGCAAAAACAAGAGATGTCACAAGGCACATATGCATAAAATGAGAAATAAAATAACTGCTATAAAGTAAGAAGGGAGGAGTGCTAAGGGTCAGGAAAGACTTCCTGAAGAGAGAGCAGGTGAATTGGGTCTTGAAGAATAGAGATTTTGGATAAGTGAAGAGGACACAGGAGAATATTCTAAGCTGGAAGATTAATGTAAGTAAAGAATATAGAAATAATGAGTATGACTTGCAAGCTAACATTCTAGTGCTCTGCCTTTCTCATAAAAATTACCCAAAGCAATGGAAAAGAAAGTGCTTTCAAAGAGATAAATTATTTAAAAACAAAAGGAATCATTAGCAACATAGAGCTGTGGATACATAGTTGACCTCATAGTAAAGAAGACCTGGATTCAGTTCTCCTCTGAGGTGGTCAGTCACACTGCCTGTGTGATCCTAAGCAACATCCTTAATCTTTCTACTCTCTAAATTGGATATCCACATATTATTGCTCTGTAAGAAATGACCAGCAGGATGATTTCAAAGAGACTTGGAGAGACTTACATCAACTGATGCTGAGTGAAATGAGCAGAACCAGAAGATCACTGTACACTTCAACAACAATACTGTATGAGGATGTATTCGGATGGAAGTGGAAATCTTCAACATAGAGAAGAGCTCATCCAATTCCAATTGATCAATGATGGACAGAATCAGCTACATCCAGAAAAGGAACACTGGGAAATGAGTGTAAACTGTGAGCATTTTTTGTTTTTCTCCCCAGATTATTTTTACCTTCCGAATCCAATTCTTCCTGTGCAACAACAAAATTCGGTTCTGCACATTTATATTGTACCAAGCATATACTATAAGATATTTAATATGTATGGGAATCCCTGCCATCTGGGGAGGGCCCTGGTGGAGGGAAGGAAGGGAAAATTGGGAACAGAAGGAGTGCAAGGGATAATGTAAAAATTACCTATGCATATGTACTGTCAAAAAATGTATAATTATAAAATTAACAAATAAAGATTGGATATCCACAGTTAGGGGGAATTTCCTTTCTGGGAGCTCCTTACATCACTGAAAATAACAAATCTGGTTTAAAAGAAAAAACCCACCATGGGCAAATCTTGCCCTCAGTATCTTCATCTGTAAAATGACATAACATATGCATACTCTGCCTCCTAGAGTTATAAGGAAAGCACTTTATAAACTTTAGAATTCTAAAGAAATGGGAGCTGTTGTTAATATGTGCTGAGAATATTGGCCTTTGAAGTCAAGTCATAGTAGTGGATGTCAATTTGTCACCCACTTAGCAAATGAACAGAATGAACATTACCGAAACTATTCACAATAAACGTATGAAGAATTTGTAAAGTCAATGGGTTTTAATGATAATTGGTCAGAGAAGCATCAATGCTTGACCTTTAATTTGCTCATGATAGGCATGTCTTTGGAAGTTTCAAATACTTCCCCATTTTTCTACAGAAAGTGACGTTTTCACCACACACAGCGCAGGGAAAGAGCCTTCACTGTATGTGAAATGAAGTCAGTACTTAACTCTGCCAACAGATGGGATCCTGAGATCCTTTCTGAATCCCAGACAGCAGGGATCTCGCCCTGTAGTGCCTAGTTTTAAAATGAGCAAATACCCTTTATAGCCCTTAATGTATCTGTCATGTGCCAGCTGTTATCCATAAGATGAGGGCGGTGCTTGTGCCTCCTAAGTTGCAGTGTTATGAGGGAAGGGCTTGGTAAGCCTTAAATAACGGATAATAGCCTGCTTGTCTCCCCTACCCAAGTATCAGTTCCTGGAGAGCGGGTGTTTCATTACCTTTCACTGGCATAAGGAGTTCCCCACTAAGGAAAACTCTTTCTAGCAGTGCGGGCGGCAGGGCCTTGGAAGGTTTATCTTAGAAAGGGGCGAGAGCAGAGTGTGGCAGTGTCAAAAGTGGGGCTTGGACTCCAGCTGTCCTGGTCCAGACAAGTCTTCTACCCACTCCAACTGGGGCAGCTAATGAACGCTTGCTGACCGCCTGGGTCTAGTGCTCCTAGTGCCCGGAGCACCTGGGTTCAAATTCCAATTCCGCCATTTACCATTTGGTGCAACAGTGGAAAGAGACAGACTTGAGTTTATTCCTGCCTCAGACACTAACCCGGACAGGTCACTTGACCTGGGTTTGCCTCAGTGTCCCCATCTGTAAAATGGGGATCACAGCAACATCACCACCTCCTCAGGGTGGCTGTGAGGATCGGACAGCAGCTGTCAAGTGCTTAGTGCAGCGCCTGCCACGTGGTCAAATGAAAGGTATCTGTTATTGCGAGGCCCTTCGCCATGTAACTTCTGCTGTGCTCCGCCGGGGGACTGGGACGGTGGGACTGAAGGTGCTATCTGAATCTACGGTTCTAGGATCTCCGGTCAGGCTGTTCTGACAGAGACCACGTTCGGAAAGTGACGGCTTAAACTCTGCTAATACTTTCACCCCCCTCCACCACTGGGAGAGATGACTCCAGCGCTTTATTTACTCGCGAGGCTCCATTAATTCCCATTTTAGGGCCGGTGTCCCCGGCGTCGGGGGAGCGCGGCGGGCGCGCATTCTCGGGCCAGCACCACAGGGCGGCGGTCTCTGGTCGGGAAGGGCCCGGAGCTTCCTCTGGTCCAGGCCCTTCCTTCTGCAATGAAGGAAAAGGGCCGGACGGAGTTCGCCCTCGTGACACCGCCCCTCCGGCTCCGAGACCCGAGGGTGGCCGCAGGGCCCGCGCGTAGGTTCCTCAGTCTTTAATAAGGGCCCAGGGCGGGGCGACATAAACGGAGAAACCACGGAGAATCCCTTCTGGGGCGGGGTCATCCAGGCGCTAGGCTCAGCTCCACCCTCAGCTCCGCCCTGTTCCGCTGAGGAGGCGGAAGAGAGGCAACCGCAACCCTGAGGTACGACCCCTTCTCAGAATGCATGCGCGTAGCTCCTCCCTCCCTTCGCTCCGCCCCCTTCAGCGGAAGTGACGTCTGCTCTAACTTCCCTCCTCTTTGCTCTTCTCGCGACACTTGCGGCGCAGCTTCCTTTTCTCTTTTGAGGCGGCTTGCGATATGGTAGGTGACTCTGGCGGGGTCTCCGAGCCGGGGGTAGCATGGCCTGGCTGGACCAGCCCGGGCCTCCGGGCCTCCTGGCGGGTGGGATGACAGGGCGCTGGGCCTGTACTCCTCTTTCTTTCTCCTCTCCCTCCTCGCGGGGTCTCTGGGGCAAGGTCCGGGCGCGGCCACGCGGCTCGGAGGCCTTAGGGAGGCGGCGTGGGCCTGAGCCCAGGCCGCAACCCGGAGCATACGGGGCCTTTCCGTGACTCCACGCTCCGACTCTTTACTCCCGCAGCCTTCCAGACTAAGGAAGACGCGGAAGCTCCGCGGGCACGTTAGCCACGGCCACGGGCGCATCGGTGAGTGACGGGCGGGGGGGGGGGCCCACGCGGCGGGCGGGGAGCTCGGGCCTGGATGTGGGCGCTTACACCCGGACTCCCTCCCTCCCTCAGGCAAGCACCGCAAGCACCCCGGAGGCCGCGGCAATGCTGGAGGCCTGCACCACCATCGGATCAACTTCGACAAATAGTAAGAGTTGGTCTGGCGGGGGCTCCCGGGGTGAAAACTGACTCCGGCGGTTACCGTTTATAGAGCCCTCACTGCGGGAGCGAACAGGGGCGGGCACTAACAGCCCCAAACCACCAACTGTGATCCATACCCAGTATTCATCGCTGACTGCATTAGAGTCCTAGGCTAAACTTGTGGGCCTCAAGCACGTGTGATGCTGACAGGAAAAAGTTTTCGTAATATGGGACATTCGCTAAAACCGAGACTTAGAGTCACATCTAGGCATCTCCTGTTGTCGTGGTGTGCTAAAGTACTCGAAAAGTAACTGCTAACTCTATTCACTGGCTGGTCACGTCATGATCCACTCAGTCACCGGGTTAGGAATATGCACAGACTTGAACGCTCTGCTAGGCAGGGTACTTGGTTAAGATGGAGGGGGCTTAGTGGTGTGTGCAGCTCCTCCGGGATGATCGATAACAAGACCCTTCCTATCTCTGAATTCTAATGTTCCTCTCTTTGAAATGGGGTTGGACTAGAGTCTTTTAAAGAACCTTCCTTGTTTATCTTGTAAAAACCTTCATTTTGAATTGTATCCCATAAAATGAGGCTGTCCTTCCTGGATAGACTTTGGCTGTTGGGAATGGGCAGCTGACCCTAGACCTGACATTAAATGATTCTGGTTTCTTTTCATCAGTCATCCAGGTTACTTCGGGAAAGTGGGTATGAGGCATTACCACTTGAAGAAGAACCAGAGCTACTGCCCAACTGTCAACCTTGATAAACTGTGGACATTGGTCAGTGAGCAGACCAGGATTAATGCTGCCAAAAGCAAGGAGGGGCTTGCCCCTATCATTGATGTTGTTCGGTCGGTAAGTGAGCTAAACTTTGATGTTGCCCATCTGTTTCCTCAGACTTGAAGTTTTTAATCTGGAAAAGGAATCCTAAAGTAGGAGATAAAGAAACATTTCATTTAATCTTTCCATATAACCTGTGGAAAATTTGTTTGCTGGGCAAGTTGTCCGTTTTACCCACACAGCAGTCCTTCTTTGTCTGTTGACCCGAGACTAGAGTCACATCCTGACAATAACTGTTGTCTTGGTGTGCTAGAGTCCTCGGAGAAAATCTTCCTGACCTTTATTCACTGACTTTGGCATCTCATGCCACAGTCAGTCACCGGGTCAGTGACATTGTTTTGGGTTTACTTGAAAGACTTAGTGGAACTATGTAACCCCCCCAAAAAATTGGTTCTACTCTTGGATGCCAGTAAATCTTTTTATTATTATAAGCAAACTAGAGAATTAAATAGTTACGTTTTTCTTCTCCACTTTCTAGGGTTACTACAAAGTCCTAGGAAAAGGAAAGCTCCCCAAGCAGCCAGTGATCGTGAAGGCAAAGTTCTTCAGCAGAAGAGCAGAAGAAAAAATTAAGGGTGTTGGTGGAGCTTGTGTTCTGGTGGCCTAAAAATGCAATGTTACCAAATAAAATATGTCTTTATTAAACATCCTAGACTTTGTCACATTGAGGTGTTCAAATTTGGATGTATATGGGTTGGGAGGTGGTAAAACATTTGTTGGACATGGTTGCTCACTGTCAAAAAAGATGGCTTCTAAGGTTCCAGGTATGGATAATCAAAAGATTTCAAATTAGCTTCATGCTTATACTATATGAATGTGGAATGATTTTTTAGTAAAGCACAATAGAAAGTGCTTATGTGCCTGGATCCGGAGCTATAAAGACTATGGTGATCCCCTTTGTCTATAATCTATGAATCAATTAACTATTACTTGGTTATTGTCTCCCTGTCAAGAATGGGGTATGTTTTCAACAGTGTATGTTTAATCCTTTGGTCTATTAACTCAGACCTGAAGGAACACTGGCATAGATGATCTCTAGAGATCCTTTTCCTTAAGAGGAAGAATGAATACAGACACTGGAGATAACATTCCCTGCCTTCAAATTTGCCCTTTTTTTCCTTTTATTTTAACAGTATTTTTCCAAGTACATGCAAAATGTTCAACATTGATCTTTGCAAAACCTCATGTTACAGATTTTTCTCCCTTTCCTCCCCCTCAGACAGCATCCAATCTGATGAAGGTTACACATGTGCAATTTTTCTAAACATTTTCCATATTATATGCAAAATCGGGCCTGGGGGGGGGAGGTGAAAATACTGTGCTGTGATCTACCTTCAGTCTCCCTAGTCCTCTGGATACAGATGGCTCTTATATCCCAAGTTTTATTGGAATTGACTTGAATCAACTCATTGATGAAAAGAGCCAAGTCATCAACATCAAAATTAAAACTTCCAAGGGCGGAAGTATGAGCTGAAATAAATGGCAAAACATCTCAAGGTAACTTTAGAAAGGAAGGATTCCCCGAGCGACAAATAAGGGCAAGCATTCCAGGAAGCAGGGTGAGGTACACCTCTCAAGACAGCAGTTAAGGGGCAAGAGTCATTCCAGTAGCCACCAGTGCAAAAATGGGTCTGAACCTTGAGTATGAGTGACTAGGGAAGGAAAGCAAAACCAGGTAAGGACCAGGCTATAAACTTAATCTGGCCATTTACAATTGATTCTAGTGCTAATTAATTGGTAAATGGGTGGGCTGGGGGATGGGAGTGCCCAGTAATAACATTGTACTATAATAGACTTAAGTCTTAGCCATACAATGATCCAGGACAATTCCAAAAGACAAATAATGGAAAATAAGCTGTCCATATCCAGAGAAAGATCTAAGGAGTCTCTGGATGCAGATTCAAAGCATAGTTTTACATTTTTCATTTCTCATTTTTCATTTTCTCATTCATAACATGACTAATGTGGAAATGTTTAATCAGTCAAAAGAGACTTGAAGATAGACCTGTTAGAAACTAATGCAATAATTCACAGTAATGGAGAGTATGAAATAGGCTGGTGGGTAGTGACTAGAAGTATATTAGTCTCTGGGATGACCAGAGAAATTGGGGAGATACCTGAAAGTTTACAGGTAATTTGAAAAGTGTGAACTGGAATTCAGTAAAGTCTAGGACATATAGACCTAGCAACTGTGTACAGAATGGTAATACCTAAACATCTACAGAGTGAGGTTTATTAAGCACTTAAATTCATTTGCTTTCAGTAACCTCTGGTGAAGAGACAGCTAAATGACTTGGACTGTGACCAGTAAATATGAGGTAAGATTTAAACTGAATCTTCATGACTCCAGATTTCTTCTGTACCACTTCGCTGCCACAGAGATGTATGCAAGGAATCAGCAGCAATCCCTGATCTCAGATACTGTGGAGTTGATTGAGAAAAAGCCATTAGGGGCAGCTAGGTGGCACAGGGAATAGAGCACCAGCCCTAAAGTCAAGAAGATCAGAGTTCAAATCTGTCCTCAGACACTTCCTAGCTGTGTGACCCTGGGCAAGTCACTTAAGCCCAGCCTCAGGAAAAAAAAAGAAAAAGCCATTAGATCAGGCAGGTGGGAGATATCTGGGTTTATTTCCTAATTGATAACTGTGGGGAAAGAAGTTTTCTGATGAGATCAGAAGCCAGATTGAGAGGATTTGGAAGGCAATTAGAGGCACCAATTCCTGACAGTTTTTTTTTTTTTATATGCAGGTGGTTTAGTGGGGAACAGGATGTATATAGCTTAAGTTATAGGGTATGATAACTTAAAAAAAACAAAACAAAAAAACACCTCACTAGACAGAAGTTAAGGGGGAGCAGTGCCTGGAAGATTGTCATTTGTTTTTAACTCCAGTCACACTAGAAAAAGATGGGAAGCATTGCATTTCCGAGAAGGAAAAAAAAACCGTGCTTACGTTATACTAGAGATTTAAAAACAATGATATGGGCGGGCAGGGAAAAGTTTTTAAAAATATGAGACACACGTGAACAGGAGTTCCTTCATAGGTCCGATTAAAGAGCCGATGAAGGTACCTGCCATTTCAAAAGTCAGGTTCTCGTCTGCGAGGCTCCTAGAATAATTTCAGCGCAAAGCTGAGGGGAAAAAAGGCGAGGGGAAGCGCAGTATTAAACTCAGCACCGCTCTGCGTCACCTGGACCGATGGGGAAGGGGTGAGGGAGGGGGGCGGCACCGCAGCAACAGCCGGAGACCCGCCGGCCCCAGGGCCCGGACAAAGCGCAGCTCGGCCCGCATCACGTGGTGTCGCGTAGCTAAAAGAGCAGAAGCAAGTGGCTTTTATTTTATGTATTTAAGAATTCGCTTCTGCACCAACATCGGACGAGTTGGGACAACTAGTGCAGGCCGGGAGCGAAGCTGCAGCAGCGTTGCCGTAGGACCGCGGAAGGAGGCAGCGGAGGCCACGCCTGCTTTATGGTCCAGTGATAAAGACGAGAGAAGAGCAGAGCCGCGACTCCGTCCCCAGGGGCTACTTCCGCTCAGTCCGGCACCGCCCCTATGTCCTCGGAATTCCGATAGGCTTTTCGCGCTGGCCCCTCCCAGAGCAAACATGGTTGGCTTCCCCCCGGGACGGAAGCGGAAATGGCGTTGAGTGGTCCTCCCCCCATTTTGCAGTCCAGTCCGCCCTTTGGAATGTAGGAGGGGTGCGTCCTTAGAGAGGCGCCGACGGGCTCCTGTGACTGTAGCCATCCAGTTCCGGGCGCAGCGAACGACGCCGACTTTGCTCCGGAGCCGGCGCCTCCCTCCCCTCAGAGGGCGTGACCCGGAGTCCAAACCCTAGAGCCGGGTCCCCCAGTTCGCCTGCCCCACACGTCGCCGCCGGCTTTCGGGAGAGACTGGGGCGGGACTAGAAAAGCCTGACAGACCTGGGTCGGAACCCTGCCCCGACTAGGCGAGTCATTTAGAGAGTGACCCTGAGCAAGTCTGGTTCCCTGGGTTGGCCTCAGTTTCCTCATCTGTAAAATGGGGAGAATAATAGCCCCCTAGCTCCCGGGATTGTCTGTAAAGCTCTTTGCAAACCTCAAACATAAATGCTGATATTTTAATCACTACGTCACCTCCCTGTCCCCCACCCCCACCACATGTGCTGGAATGCGATATAATCAGACCCGCCCCTCCCCCCAAAAAGTGCCTGCTTTGTGCCAGGCAGCAAGCCTGGCGAGGCTAAAACAGCCCCCGCCCTCGAGAAGCTTGCAGACTGCCACGGGCCGCTCTTCCCTCTGCTCCCCCCTCCCTGGGCACCTTGGCCGGCCGTCCTCCGCCTCCTCAGCTAACCTCTCACCTTCTACCGCGGGTCTTCCCAGCCCCCTTCCAGCGGTCAGTCCGCGCCTGGCCCAGAGGGGGAGGCGCTTAATAAAGGCTTCCTAACCTGCAAAGGCCCGGCCCTTTTAGAGAAGGGCCCAGAAGGTGCAGAGACGCCGCCTCTCCTTCCCAGCTGAGAAGCCGTGGCTGGCCCCTCAATCCCCGGAACTCCGAGCACCGGCGGGAGAAGGCCGTGCCTCAGCGGTGCATCGTAGCCAGGCGTGAAGCTCGAACGTGGGCAGGCCTGAGCTGCCCTCAGCCCGCCCGGCCTGGCTGCTCCTCCTGAAAAACCCGCCTCTGCCTCTCCATCCCGGGCACCGGCCTAGTTCTCCAACAAGAAGCGCCCGCCTCCTCTCCCCCTCAGCCCTCCGCCACCCTCCGACCTCCTCATTCACCGAGACTGCTCAGGAGTTACAAGTTCTCCTAACCCTCCTCCGTGACCTCTCTCCTCTGGATTTCTGGGGTCCCACTCTCCCGATTCTCCTCCTCTGGGAAGCCCCGGAGAGGGGCAGCAGTCAGAACGTGTACAACATTTACCAGTTACTTGTGAGGGCGCAGTTCATGGTGCCCCAAAACATTACGGTAGTAACATCAAAGGTCATGGGTCACATCACAGCTATAATAACAATAATGAAAGTTTCAAATGTTGGGAAGTCACCAAAATGGGGCAGAGACGTGAGCACGTGCTTACACAGGGCCGCCACAAACCTTCTAAAAACCCGCGCTATCTGGGAAGTGTGATAACCTGCTCGTATCCAAGGAATCAAGAACTGGAAGAAGCTTAAAATACTTCTGGTCCAACTTTTACTTAAAATCAAAGTGGGCCAAAGAGAAAGGGACCTGCCGGGCGGCTTCCGCTCCCCCCCCCTTCCTTTTGTGTGCCTGACCTGGGGTTGGGTGGTGACTTCCGGAGGGCGGGAGCGGCACGGGGGCACTTAGGGAACGTTCGCTGACAGGACTGACTCTCCAAACAGCGGCCCGTCCGCTAGTGTATTCACAGCCTACTTCAACTCTCCATCGGGGTTCATGAAGACACGCGCAGCCTTTATCTTTCTGAACTTTTTTAATACACACATATCCAAGAGTAAAGCGCATGACTGACTCCCGGGGAAAGAGAAGCTGAGGGAGTTCGGGGGAGGAGCGAGGATGGTCCGGACCAGGATCACCCATTAAGGGGCCAAGGACTGTGGAGTGTCCGGCCATCCCGGCAAACCGGAAGTTCTTCTGCTCGGGAGAGCTCCTCCTTTTGCAGGAGAGGTGGAGATTACTCACAAATCAGAGTGGGAAGAGAGAGGACGTCTCTTCAGGAGCTTCCCACGCCCACGTGGCAGGGCTTTCGAGCATTCTGAGACCCGGGACCTGCCTGGCCCATTATCCCATGGAATGTCAAGGAATGAAGTCTGGCAGAGACACAGCACGTGCCCCCCCCCCCCAAATGCCCACTGAGGGCCTGCCAGAAGGTGCCTGCTCTTCCCCGCCTCTCCGCCCTTTTAGAAAGAAGCACAGGCCAGATCTGGCACCCTAACTTTCCAATTCCCTCCTGCCAGGAGGCTGAAGCTGGGAGGCAGAGCCATGCTGGTGGGTGTGACAGTACCAGCGTGGGGGCGCTGAGCCGATCAGACCTCGTTACGTTAGACTCCGCCTCCTGCTTTCTAAACTGCTGGGCAGGGGCGATGCTGCGGCGGATTTCCTAATTTTGAATCCTTCCGCCGAACCATTTCCTTCTGCTAAAGGGGACAAAGGCACGACTGATGGTCCGAGGGAAGGGGAGCCAGGGTGGGAGCGCAGCCTTGAAAGCCCGGGTACTGACCTGCGGCCCTCCCCCCCAAACCCTTGCGGCCAGCTGGGAGCTGCCCACCCGGCCCTCGCGCGATTCTTCGGAGAATCCCTCCGTCCCCAGGAGAGAAACGCCTGCAGTTAGAACGGGTTGCGGCGGCTGAGCACCGGCGTGTAGCGCTTGCTTAGGGCCCGCTGGCTCTGAGGTACTTAAGCTCCTTCACCTTTTGGAGACAACTCCTGCGCCGCATCGTTCAGAGGCCTCGGAACGGGGCGGCCCCGGCCGGCTCACAGAGGGGAGATTCCCCCACCCAGCTTGTCAGCCGCGTCAGACCCTACCTGGTTCCCCTGGGTGGTGGCCTAACCGACCATGTAGGGAGGCTCTTTCCTGGGAGAAAACGTCTTCATGTTCCCTGCAGGAAAGCTCTCCCCTTTGCTCTATGAGGCGGGTAGCACCTCCAAACCACGGGTAGGTTGGAGACTGCGCGAGCCTCAATGGGCCCCGGGCCGAAGTTATTAGGCGGAAAGGGTAAACCTATGAACAGTGAAATGGCCGTCTGCCAAGGCCACTAACGGCCTGCCCATAAGCCTTTCTCCGAGATGCTTAGAGAGGATTTCTGTAGATGAAGGGATGACTTCTCAACCCCTTCTAACACTGAAATCCTATGATTCTGAAGGGGCAGCTCACATCGTTGTGCCTGTATCTGCCACCCAAAAAGACTCTTCTTCCTGAAGACTTCTAGGCCGAGGGTGCCAAGGGCTTACTGTCTGGTCTGGGTGGGAGGCGCAGTGTAAAGGGTGCGGCCGACCTCGCAACACCTTTGTCTGAGGGCTGGCGTTTTTTCCCCAGGTGATACCCAAGTCCCGCCCCCGAGGGAAGGAGACACGCAGAGCCCGGGACCCAGACAACTGTACACATTTATTGGGAACACCCGTACACTGCAGAGAATGAATGCGCTGTACCAAGCTGCCACTGCTGCTGGCCAGCCGGTGCCGGCAGTCGGACTGCGGAGAGGTGGGGGCTCCCACCGCTCACTGGTCGCCATTTGGAATGCAGGGGACACGAGGGTGAGCATCTAGGAGCCGAGTACCTTGCTGCACATGCGGCCTGGCTGGCCTGGGTATTTCCAAATGAGAGAGAGAAAACTAGAGAAAAATAGAAACTCTGAAAGATAAAAACCAGTCCTCTTGCACCAATGGAATGGCTTCCCTGCCCTCCGGAGCCTCAGGCGTCCAAATCCCTCTGCCCCAGTTCTGGGCCAGGGACAGACTCCTCCGAGGGAAGGGTCAGTGGTTCGGCTGAGACAGTCAGTTGCACATAAGTGGCCAATCGTCGGCATCAAGCAAAATCTGGTCCATGCTATGGCCCGGTCTTCCCGGGAATATACAAATATTTAACACCGTCCTCCTTGCTCCTGACAGAACCAGCTCCTAAAGCTTGCGGCAGATTATTTACAAACACACATCCTGGGACATCCTGCGCACGGATGGGCTCGGCAGCTGTGGGGGAGGAGGCAGGAACTCTGGGCCAGCAGCTGGGGAGGGAGAGCCCATCTTGGCTGCCCCTCACTCTGGAGACACCAGGCTCTCTGCTCAATCTGATAAACAGTCTCCTGGCCGTGAGAGGGCTTAATTCTTCTTGTGAAGGAACTTCATTTTGTTGCCTAGAGATCAAAGAGAGAGGGAAAGCCCGAGATGTTCATAGAACAGCCAGCACCAGCTCTCTGCTAAAGACTCCTCCTTGCTGGCTGCTTTTCCACACGTCGCAGGTCGGGGACGGGACACAGGCGCGACAGACCCACCCTCCGGGCTGGCGGCGTGTGTCTCAGCTGCACACACCAAGGACTCCAGCTCGCCCGTGAGAACTACGGCTGTCTCCCCACAGAAGCGTCTCCCCCGGGGAAGTCACCACGGGATATGGATACTTTGGAAGATTCTGCCCAGGTCACCTCCATGCCCTGCCCTCTGCCCTGTGTCCACCTTGCCAGCACGAGGCAGGCCCCAGGCCCGTTGTGAAGGAAGGAGTCACTCACCCAGGCCTCGAAGAAACTTATTCATCCCACTCTGCTCTGTATCGGGGAGTTCTTCCAAATACTGCTCCACTCGCTGCTCAAACAGGCCTGGGAAGAGGAGGGGGACGGACAGCAATCACCAGAGGGGAGGGGGAGACGGAAGGAGACCTCGGCGCAGAGGCCCCGGTAACAGGGATTCCCGAGTCTCAGCGCTAACGCTGTAGGAACAACCTATCAGAACATCCGAATCTGGAATGAGGGTCCGGCTGCGGCCTTGTCGTGCTGTGGGCAAGTCCCTGCCCACCCGGGCCCAGAGGACAATGAAATAACAGCAGCGACAACAAAAACGACGATGAAAACTGCAGGACTGATACAATAACTGTAAAGCACTCAGCACAGTGCCCGGCACTCTGTGGAAACGTTCGCTACGATTTACATTTAAGGTTTGCAAAGAACCTGGCTCATGTGGGTAAAATGCAAGGTCTCATTGCAAGGTCAGCCACGGCCTCGTTTGGTCTTTTTCATGACGACTCTCTCGAGGCAAGGCCCACTTGGCAGATGTGGGAATGGAGGCTCAGACTGAATATATGTTTGATATATATGAAATTAGCTCCTTTTTTGTTTGCATGCTTTTCCTCATATGGAGCCGGAGGTCAGCCCTTTGCACCTGCCCTGGGCCTGCTCTTTTGGGCAGAAGGAACAAGTCTAAAGGTAGGTCAGCAGGCCCACGGCTACCAAAAGAATGACCCCTGTCCCATTCTACTACATTCTCCTTCAGCTTCCCAGTACAAGGGGAAGGAGCCATTGCAGTCATGCCTTGGGGATGGAGACGCACCTGGAAATCAGGAGCAAGTCCCCTCTCAGTTTTCCTACCAGGTGCTGCCCCACTCGATTCCCAGCCCGCCTCGTCCTTTCAGAAGAAGAGGGAAAGTCAAGAAAGTCCGATCTTTGCCCAACTCAGACATCCTAGAGGTTCCCCAACATGAGGCCCTGTAGGTGTCCCAGCCTCAACTCCAGCCCCAGCCTCCCCTTCTTACCTTTGGCCCGACACTTTCTCAGCTCTCTGTCCTGGATGAAGCCAGCGAACATCTGGGATTCCATGAAAACCTCCAGGAAGCGGCGGATGCTCTTAGAGGCCACAGACTTCCGGAAGGCCTCCCTCTGGAAGGCTCTTTCTCCCTTCTCATTCTGAGTTAGGAACAGAGAGTAGTGCCCGATGGTCTCCACAAAAAAACGAATAAACACTTCAGACACCAGCCCATTAAGGGTATTACACTCTAGAAGGGACAGGGAAGAAGAAGAAAAAAAAAGAAAGCGATAATTGTTGGAGAGACTCTGAGAAGACAGGTCCACTAAGGCCTTGTCTGTAGAACTAGAAATTGGTAACCATTCTGGAAAGTAAGGCCAAAAAATTAATTAAACTATATCTATATCTATCTCACATTGGACCCAGCATTACCACAACTGAGTATCTATCCCAAAGGGTGAAGAGAGACTGAGCAAATCCACTTAGACACTACAAGAATGTAATGGAAATATATCTACAATAAGGACTTAAATCTAATTAATAGGATGAAAAATCATTAAGTTCAGAAGACGAATTGGTGGAGCATGCTTCCCACATCCTGGCAGAGAGACAAAGGATGAGGGGCCCAGAGGGGCCACCCATGTTCAAACAATAGCAATGTAAGAATTTATTTTGCCAGACTATATTTATTTATTACAAGGAAGGACTTGTTTGTTTGTTTTTTCTGAGGCTGGGGTTAAGTGACTTGCCCAGGGTCACACAGCTAGGAAGTGTTGAGTGTCTGAGACCAGATTTGAACTCGGGCCCTCCTGACTTCAGGGCTGGTGCTCTATCCACTGAGGCACCCAGCTGCCCCCAAGAAAGGACTTTTATTTGAGGGGAGAAAAGAAAGGATAGAGAAGGAAGGAAGGGGTAAAAGAAGTGAGGGAAGGAGAAAGGAAGGGAGAGAGGGAGAGAGATCAATGAAAACATTAAAAAGTATGCAAGAGAGAGGAGGAAATATAAGGAGAGACATGAACAAACTGAATAATGTTGGAATGATCATTTTTACTATGTAGATTTTTTTTTTAAAGCCCTCCATATTGGAGACTCAAGATTCACATAGAGAATTCTCTTTTTGTGTTCTTTGTGTACTGAAATGTCAATGTGTGTTCCATTTGTTCATGTCTCTGAGAAATTACCAAGATCTCCCTCCTTCCCTGAGACTTGAGGGGAGCTGGCTTTGGGGTATTCCAGTCTGAAGGGAGGGACCTAGGAAGCAGGTTTTCTATTTTTTTCTATTAGGCTTAGCCCAAAGCAAGCCATAGAGGGTAATTTTTAAGGGTAAAGAGCCCTTCTCTACCCTTTGACCTTAAGCCCTGATAATTACACCACAACCCAGACCACTTAGTCCTTGTCTTACCATCATCAGAGTCACTGTCAGAGTCCTGGGAGATCAGTTCATTCTTTCTCTCCAGAGCCTGCTCCAGAGCTGCTTGTAACTTCCTCGGCAATAGTGTGTCCTCATCGTCCATCTGCAAGAATGAATTAAGAAAGGATGCTAGGCTTTGTGGCCAGAACACGATCCCAGATGCCCCCCAGATAGGGGAGACCCAGTTTTTTCTTCCTTTCCTCTTTATTTTCCAGCTCTGGGTTTAGAGAACTAGAAGTTGGACTCCTAGGGGACCTGAGATTGATAAAGAAATCTAAATTCCAATAGTGTAAGTGACATGGCCAAGATCACCAAGTTAATAAGTGACAGAGGAAGGGCTAGAACCTAGGATTTTGTGATTGCTTGTCCACCAAACTGCCTTTCTTCTCAGAGGATGTCTGCTGGAGAAGAAAGGGGGCTTTCTTCCACTGCCAGTAATGGAACCCCATAACACAGAGAATTAAAAAGTATAGACCCAAATCCAGGCTGCCTCTTGTTTGTGAGGGGTGAGATGCTGAAATGTTCTTAAATCTTGGGTTAACTGTGAATGTGGGGTTTCTTATATATATATATATATATATATATATATATATTTTTTTTTTCCCTCTAACTGAATTTTAGGACTGGAGTCAGTCCTTGAATGAAATCAGGCCTCAGACATTTACAAGCTGTGTGACCTGGGCAAGTCACTTAGTCCTGTTTGCCTCAATTTCTCCATCTGTAAAATGAGCTAGAGAAGAAAATGACAACTACTCCACTGTCTTTGCAAAGAAAGCTCCAAAAGTAGTCATTAAGAGTAGACACAATTAATCGAATAAACAACAAACTGAATTGTAATATAATTGATCTTCTTAATAATCTTATATATTTTACTTTCTGCATTTAAAAACATTCTTCCGAGAAGAGGTCAGAAGCTTCACCAGATTGTTGTGTTAGACAGCTAGTCTGTATTAGGGAAAGCACTGAAGGTTGGTCCAAGGAGGCCAACAGTCGGGGGAAGGGTAGAGGGCTAGCTCGCAGCTTGCTTACCTGTCGGATGAACCGATCAGATCCCAGATTCACCATCAGGGCCTAGGGAAAAACAAGAATTCTAGGGTAAATGTCAGGTTCACATCAAGCCATCTTCCTGGCACCATATACATCCCAGAACTTAGGAGCCCACAGTGATGAGCCCAGAGACACCACTCTAGAAGACAGTAGAGGGACCAAGAGCAGGGGACACAGCATAAGGCTGGCAGACAATGTCAAACCCAATAAGATCGGTTGCCCTCCCCCATTCCCTTTCTATTCCTTCCTTGCCCTCCCCCTTCCTTCCCCCCCGCCCTCCTTTCCCAACCATTAGGACCCACCTCCTCCACAGGCAGCTCCTTCAATTTGGGGAGGGAACTGGAGAGCAGCCCCACCAGAAAAGGGGTAGGGCAACAGACAATGTCGATCATGGAGGCTGGAAGCACAGGGATGAAGGTGTGCTGCCAGGAGAAGGGGTACAGCAGGGCAACCACTGCGTGGGAACAGCTGGACAGGGTGCTAGAGAGAAGGAGAGACACAGAGCGCCTAAGCCCAGGAAAGTGGCGGGCGGGGAGAAGGGCTGAAACAGCAGCCCCAGCCTGGGGGAAAAGACGGACGTACGGAGCCTCCCACAGGGCTTTGAGCCTTCAGGAGATACCCAAAAACCATTCCAGGAAGGCTACACAAGGCTCCCCATCAATGAGTGTCTCCCATCATGCTCCATATACCCACAGCAGGGCTCCAGAGCCAGCCCAGCCCAAGGGTACAAGATGATAAGAAGGGGAGAGTGCAAGGCCAGTCTGCAAGGGTACCAGGTGTGGAACATGGCACTTCAGGACTGGTTCTCCTCCTTCCCTTCCCACTGGTCCTGCTTTCTCTGCCAAGGTTCACCGTCCTCCATCTTCCTGCCAGTGTAGGAGGGGGTCCTTTCTCTTCTGAACTCTTTCCCTCAGCAGTCCCAGCCCCCTCCCCATCCTCATCGGTGGCTCTGCTTGTCACAAGGACAAAGGCCTCGTGCTGTTTGGCTGAGGGTGCAGGATCTGAGTGTGTCCTGACTGTGTGAAAGGGTGAAAAAGTACAAGGACCAGAGAGATCATCTGAAAGGGGAGCAGAGGGGAAGCCAGTGTTTCCCTGTAGTGCTGGCTGACACTCTGGAGAGGACTTGGCCTGGATACAAGTTCCTCCAGCCCGAGTCCCACCCAGAGAGTCTTGTCTTCAGGGCCTCCAGGAGATCTCTCCACCCGCTGTCGCCTCCTTGCCTGGGCAGGTCTGGGATAAAGAAGCTCTTTATCAAACCTGGAGGCCCCCCCCCCACAGTCTCACCTTCTCTGCCTTTATACCCCCGAGCACTACCCCATGTCTGCTAAAACATGAGCCTGCCAGGTAACAGATTCCTGAACCCTTCTCCTGGGACAGCTATGGGAGTGATACTGGGGAGGTGGAGAGAGGAGTGCGGGAGCTCTGCTCAGATTTTAATGAAACAAAATGGCAGCTGGGGAAGATGACAAGATCTCTTGTTGGATCAGATTTCTAGAAGGCCCAGAACATGCTGGCTAGGCCCTCTAGTGGACACCTTATTCAGTTTCCAGGCCATTTAATTACATAATTGAACCAACAAATATCTAGCCATCAGCTCCTCCTCATATAGCATTGCATTTCGTAAAAATATAGTTTCTTCTCCAACCCAGGTAGATGAGATCTATCTAAAATAAGGGGATTTTTCTTGAGGTGTTTCTCTATTCCACAAAGTCAAAATCCCTTCTTTCTTCCCCATTCCCCAGGCCAGCAGAAGCTTCGAGAGCAAAGGCTTGGAAGAAGAGGGAGTTTCCTTGTGCCCCCGGTCCTCCTCCGCCTCCTGGCTCAGAGCAGGACCCCGCCTGACCAGCAAGCTTTAGGAGCCCTAGCTGGGAATGTGTTCACACCTGCAGCCTGAAGCCAGAGGCAGGAACAATGGCCGTATTCAGAGGTAGGGTACGGTACCAAACTGGAGAGGGCGAGGAGGGGCGCGGAGGCTGGGCAGAGAAGGAAAACCCAAGGATGGTGAGGGCCCCAAAAGGATGACTGGGTCCAGGAAGCAGAGCAAGCTGTACCCACAGCAGCGCCCCAGGGCCAGCGCAGCCCAGCCCAGGGTGATAAGCAAGGGAATGTGCAAGGCCCAATCTGCAAGGGACAGGGAAGCTTCCCCCGCTTCCTACCCCCTGCAAAGATAAGCATGCCCACTGTTTATTCATCCAAGCCAAAGATGAAAAATATTAACTGGCACAGGGCCAAGGCCAAAATCCCCTAAGGTGCATCAGTAGACACCCCTCCCTGTGGACTGGCAGCTACCCATGAGTGCCCACTCACTGCCACACCAGAGCGAGAATGGGGCAGCCCCCATTCTGGGAAGCTGCCAACTCGAAGGACCTGATTATTTCTTACTGGAAACTTGACCCTAATTACTGCTATAGAGTATAAGAAATATCGGGGTTTTGAAGCAGGGGAAATTTCCTAATGTTAGTTTTGAAATAGGAGAATTTTTTCTTTTCAAAACCTTTCTTAGATGCAGTCTTGATTCTCCTCTTCTGGGATAGGGAATGAGGGCGGCATAAACAGGAATGAAGGTGAGGGAGGGAGGAGGGACAAGTCTTTCATTATTAAATTTAGTAAACTGATTTAATGTGCAAGGCCCTTGTTAGGCAAGGTATAAAAATTACAGATATATATATATATATATATATATATATATATATATATATATATATATATATATACACACACATATAAAAAGATGCAGACAGTATAGATCTTACTCAAGTAATTTATAACTGAACAGGAGGGAAAGATGCATGCAACTTAATCCATATACATAAAATGTAAAGCATGAGATGAGGAAGTGTAGAGAGAGAAGCTTTGGGACAGAGTCTCAGATGGCAGAAGGAAGACGATGAGCCAAGAAAGGAGAATGAGAAGGGAGAGGGCAGGAGGAAGGTAGGATCTAGTCCTAAGGAGATCGTGCCCTGTGTATGGGTGAGCAGGTACTTCACTATGAACAGATGGAGCATGATAAAACAGGGCCTGCAGGAGACACTATGGAAGGAGAAATAATGGATTTAATGTAGGGGCAAAGAAAGACCACCCAAGACTTCAAGCCTGAAGAACTGGGCATAGGGTTTCCCCCCAAGAAGCTCAGTTGGGCAGACTTGGTCCTTTGGGATTCTCCATTCTGGCACTCAGGTAACTAAAAAGCTTCAAGACTGTGGAACATGAGGAAGGGCCAAAAGTGCTATTTCCCTCTAGGCTCCAAATCTACTTGGGGCTAAGTTCCAATCCCATCATGCTCTAGATTTCACAGGTTCACAGATAAAGCAGGAACCTGATTTTGTCATTTAACACGTTATTTTCCCTCTCAGTTTTCTGTCACCTGCAAATATGATAAGTTTGCCAACTATGTCTCCATCCATGTCAAAGATAAAAAATATTAAATAGCCCAGGGACCAACATAAAAATTCCCTGGGTACTCCTACTAGGCACGGGGACTAAGAGGGATGATCCTCATGACTACAAAAGGAAGAATGCTCCTTTTCTTTTTTAAAATATTTTTTAAAGATGCACTGGCATCTACCCCTTAATGCCCACTTGTTGAGCCTGGTCATTTCACCATATTCAAATCTTGCATCCAGCAAGCGTCCAGCCTGTGTCTCTCCATCTTGTCCACAGCAACAGGCTGAGCGATTGTCAAATCCTTTGCCAAACTCAGGATAAAGTACTTGTTAATACAACTTAACAAGTTAATATACAATATATATAATATGTACATAATATACAATACAAAACAAAATAACAAGTTAAATATAAGTTAATAAAGTACATTTATTGTTGTTTATTTTCTGTCCTCGGACTCTCCATGACTGCATTTGGAATTTTCTTGGCAAAAATACCAGAGTGATTTGCCATTTCCTTCTCCAGCTCATTTTACAGATGAGGAAACTGAGGGAAATAGGGTGAAGTGACTTGTCCAGCATCACACAGAAAGTGTCTAAGGCCAGATTTAAACTTAGGAAGATGAGACTTGCTGACTCGTGGCCTGGCATTCTATTTACTGAGGCATCTAGTCACAATTTAAAGCTTTAATCTCTAGCAAAATGGTCAATGTATCAAGAAAAACAGATCAGTATATTGAGCCTAATGGTAGGGCACCAAAATGTAGAATAAGTTGAGGATGGTCAATACACTCAAGAAGGCTTTTTAAAATTATCTTTAGGGGGAGGCAACTGGGTGGTAGAGTGGATAGAACATTAGCCCTGGACTCAAGATGGTCATGTGTTCAAATGTGACGCCAGGCATTTGACACTTTCTAGTTATCCAATCTGAACGTCTTGTCAAAAAAAAAAATTTAATTTAAAAATTTTAAAATTAAATTATCTTGGCAAAGAGGAAAATGAGTGAATGTACATGGTTGTTGGTTGACTGGGATTGAAAAAATGTTAACAAATGAGACAGAGAACTTCTTAATTTTTATTTTTCTTCTCTTTTCTCAGTTACAAAAGAGTTTTGGAGTGGGAAGAACAGTAAAAAAATGATTAATAGGAAGCTGAAACATAAGTATGAAAACACCTAACTGTTCCCAATAACTTCAATAGACCTGGGACTAAAAAATCTGAAAGAGGGGGTCTTTTGAACCACTGTCACTGGTTTTTGCAAAATGTAGGGATTAAGAGGGATGATCCTCATGACTACAATAGGAAAAATGTTCCTTTTCTTTTTTAAAAGAGAGCAGAATTCTCATTCTTTTTGTTATTGTTTGCTTGCATTTTATTTTCTTTCTCATTTTTTCTTTTTGGTTTAATTTTTCTTGGGCAGCAAGATAATTATATAAATATATATGCACATGTTGGATTTAACATACATTTTTACCATGTTTAACATATATTGGATTATTTGCTATCTAGGGGAGTGGGTGAGGAGAAGGGGGAAAATTGGAACACAGTGTTTTGCAAGGATTAATGTTGAAAAATTATCAATAGATATCTTTTGGAAATTAAAATGGTTTAATATATATATATATATATATAATAAAAATAAAAGAGGACAGAATCTTCAAATGATAGACTAATGTCCTTGGGCTGAATTTGTGAGAAAATGATATATTATTAAAGGAAAGGTTCGTGAACATTTAGAAAGGGAAGCAGTGATCACTAAAAGCCAGCACATAACTTTATCTGAACAGATCACGCCATATTAACACGTTTTCATTTTTTGAAAGCCTTACAAAACTACTAAATGAAGTAAATGATGTGAGCATCGCATATTTAGATTTCACTAAAGCATCTGACAAAATCTCTTGTGCTAGTCTTGAACAAGACAGAGAAATGAGGGCCAAATGATTATCATCTTAGGAAGGGCTAGAACTAGTTAAATATCTAGGTCCAAAGAAAAATAATTAATGAACTGGTATAAATTTGGAGGGAAGTTTCTGTGTACCCCCAAAGATATATACTTGGCTTGCTGCTGATTCAGCAGACCTAGAGATAGAGTTGGAAGATCTGGGATTTGAATCCTGCCTCATCCCCTACCATCCACCCCTGCTACTATCTGAGTATCTATTTTTGTTTATATACAAGAGCTCTGAAAATTACCCTTTTTTCTTTTCCCTGAGGCTGGGCTTAAGTGACTTGCCCAGGGTCACACAGCTAGGAAGTGTTGAGTGTCTGAGACCAGATTTGAACTCGGGTCCTCCTGAATTCAGGGCTGGTGCTCTATCCACTGCCCCACCTAGCTGCCCTGAGCTCTGAAAATTACAAAATACTAAATAAATGTCAGCTACTACCATCAATTTGTATCAATGAATTGGTTGAAAGCTTAGATAATATGTTTATCAAATTTAAAGATGACACAAATCATTATTAGATTTGAATTATTAGAGTTGAGAACAGAATCAAGATCCACAAAGATCTCCAAAGCCTAAATTGATTGTTGGGCTACATCTAGTAAGATTAACTTTTGTAGAGTTAAAGCGTAGCTCAGTGGGTAGAGTGTCAGGTCTGGAGTCAGGAAGAGCGGAGTTCAAATACAGCCTTAGACACACTCAGTAGCTGTGAGATTACTAGACAAGTCACTTAAAGCCCCCTAGCCTCAGTTTTCTCATCTGTAAAATGAGCGGAAAAGGAAATGGTAAACCATTCCAGTATCTCTGCCAATAAAACCCCAAAAGGCGTCATGAAGAATTGGACACGACTAAAAATGACTAAACAACAACAAATACAGAATTAAATATAAAATTCTAATTTGGGGTTCAGAAATCAATTTTAGAATGAGCAAAAGTAATATAGTTCTGGTAATTAAAAAAAAAAAAAAAAAAAGATCTGCAGGTTTTCATTGATGACCAGCCAAAAATGTATTAGATAAGTGAGTCAAAAAAGCCAAAATGATCCTAAATGATTTAAAAGAGTTATATTGTCCAGAGCATTGGGATACCTTGCCCCATCCAGGCTTTTTCTGTAATGTTCAATCCTGCCATCTCATTTTGGAGAAGCTAACGAGAAGTTGGACTGCATCTATTCTACCAGGATGGTAGAAGACTTTGAGATCACGCAACCTGCATGACGTCTTTGACTAAAGAAAATGGAAATGTTTCGCCAAGAGAAAAGAAGTCCTACAGAAAACATGATCGCTGTCTTGAGGTGGGAAAAACCAGATGAAGCCTGTTGTGATAGTCTAGCCAAGGTGAAGGTCTACACCAAGATAGTGGCTAGAAGACTGGAGAAGAGGGGACATCAATGAAAGATGCTACAAAGGTGGAAATGGCATCCCTCGGCAACAGATTAGGCATGTGAGGTGACTGTGAGTGAGAAGTGAGGATGACACTGACCCTGGTAGACTGGTGGTGCCTTTGAAAATCTTGGAAAGGAGGGAGTTTGGGGGAGAAAAATAATGAATTCTTTTTCAGACATGTGGAGTGTGAGATGCCAGCCAGTGAGACATTACAATTCAAGTTTATACACAAGGCAGTTGGTGATCCAGCAGGATTCATAAAGAAATGTATGTTTAAAAAGGTAATATACATGCATAACCAGAAAAAAGAAAACAACTAATAAAGAAGAAAAAGACCAGAGTGAGCAGAAAGATTAAGGCTGGATACACAAATGTATGCAGAATTATTTTAACAAAGATGATAACTGACCAGGGAGCTGATGAGATCGCTCAGCTAACGGCTGACGTGACATAAGAGACGTCATCCAGGAGGGAGAAGAGAAAAGGGCCCAGGACGGAGCCTTTGGAGTCAGCCACTAAGTGAGCATGAGCAGGACAAAGATTCAGCAAGAGACTGAGAGGATGCATTCAGATAGGCAGGAGAGGCCGGCAAGAGAAGCGTCCCTTGGTGGGCTCGTTTGCTGGTGGTGTGCAGGTATTTCTCAGTCGGGTTCGAGTTGCACAAGGCGCTTCTCGTGTTCCTCCCAACTCTGAACTTCTGTGATTTTTGTAACTCGGATAGCACTCCCTGGGCTCACATAACCCTAACGCACCCAGTCCCCCGGTAAGCCCTCCCATCCTTAGGGCTTGGCGGAGATCTAGGCTGTTCCCAGTTCCCTGTCCAGCCCGAGCCCTGCTGAAACACTGAATGTGGATGTTCACAAGAGACACATTCACAGAAGCATTCACACAGTGCTCCAGCAACGGGGCTCAGGGTCGCAGGGAAGAGAATGCCCAGGAAAGGCAAATGGGAAACCCTGGATTCTCAGGGGGGGGGGGATGTCAAGTTGGTTCTTTCCTCTCCTCTCCCCTCTCCCCCTCCCAGACCCCAACCTGAGCCTCCCGGCCCTACCTGAGCTTGTCAGCAATAAAGATTACACGTCGCTCCAATAACAGCGAGGCAAAGATACGGATGAGCTGGCGCACGCTGAGGCAGGTGAACAGACACTCAAAGTCTACGTGTTCCAGGCGCGAGTCCGTGGGCCGTCGCAGCTCCAGTACCTAGAGAGAGCCCGGCAGAGGGGGGTGAGCCGAGTGATGAGGGGCAGGGGTGTAAGGTAGCTGCTTGCCGGACCTGAATCCTCCCTCTACCGTCGCCCCCCGTGAATCCATCCCCGCCCTCTCCCTGGGAACAAGACCCTCACACAACTCCAGGACTTCCCCTTCTGTCTAAGTCCCCCCAACCCCCAAATAGTCACAAAGAAATACCTTCACCTTCTCTCTTGGCCAAGCTCAAAGGAGGGAAAATGGAGAGAGAGAAGAAAGAAAAGAGGGATTAAAGGAAGGAAAGGAAGGAGACCAAGCTTTTGGAAGCAGGATCCAACTCTGCAACTGGACCTGCTAGGAAAGGGCCCTCAGTCCATCCAGCCTCCTCATTCAGGGGGAAAGGAGACACGAAGGAGCTAAACAATTGCCCCATGATAGATCCCCTGACAACCTGCCAGAACTGCTGTCTGATCATTGTCTCCTAGTCCCCCAGCAGAGGGGCCGGACTCGGACCGATTCTGCTCCTGCCCTGATCTGTCTTTATACTTGAGGAAAAATACCAGATTTAAAGGACACCACAAAGAGCGTGTCTTCTATCTCTCTGCCTGTAGGTGGGGGCCACAGCTAACAATTTTAGACATCTCCCATCCTTAGCAGGATAGGTGATCCAGACTCTCCCACGCCACTATCTTTCACTCTTTTCAATTGTGAAGTACGTCCTTTAGGGAGCCCCTGCCCCTCATCTTAACCCTTGGGGGGAGGGAGAAGGCCATGATGTTGAGGGTAGCCGTGATGAATTTCCTCAAGGCCCCCTTGTCAGGAGCAGACGGGAGGAGTGCGGCCGGGGCACTGGTCATCTCCCGGAGCTGCTCCTGACTCTCAAACTCTTCTCAGGAGGTAGCTCTGCCCAAGGCTGATGCTACTGTTTGTTGTTGTGGTTGTTGTTGTTGTTGTTTTACTTTTACATTTTTTTTTTATTATAGCTTTTTATTTACAAAACATATGCATGAGCAATTTTTCAACACTGACCCTTACAAAGCCTTCTTTTCCAAATTTTCCCTTCCTTTCCCCTCACCCCCTCTCCTAGATGGCAGGTAGTCTAATACATGTTAAACATGTTACATGTTAAATATGTTAAAGTATATGTCAAATACAATCTATGTATACCTATCTATACAGTTATCTTGCTGCACAAGAAAAATCGGATCAGGAAAAAAAACTTGAGAAAGAAAACAAGATGCAAGCAAACAACAACAGAGCGAGCGAGAATGCTGTGTTGTGGTCCACACTCAGTTGGTGCTACTATTTAAGCCCTTCTTCCTCCTCATGGATTCTTCCCCAGCTGGGCAACATGTCTGATGACCTGGCTTCTTGTCCCTGGCCTCCCATCATCCCCAGAGCGCTGGAGGCCCTTCCATGGGTCTCTGTCCCTCTGTTACCGTCAGCCTCTGCCAGGTGACTGACTCACCCTTCGACCAGCCATCTCCTGGATGACGTCCCTTATGTCACTTGGCGTATGGGACCCACCCACCAGCCTTCTCTCCTTCACAAGCAATTTCAGTTTTGGGGGGTCCTCTGATTTGCAAGGGGATAAATTCTGTCATACAAGTGACTGAATTCTGTAGGAAATACAGAATCTCTCTCTGGTGTTTATTGCTTACTGACGTTAAAAAAAAAAAAAAAAAAAAAAAAAAAAAAGGTTTTTGACTTGGTAGAACAAAATGTAGCTTCAAGAATTTCTCTCCTAATATTGTCTTCCATGTAATATTTTAAGACTACACAGGATACTCCGACAGATGAAACCACAGACAGGGCCATCTGGAGTTTTTAACAAACACAAGCTGTTCACACACATACAATTAAAAGAAATACCAATATCTCCCTTGGCTACTGTATACGG
The DNA here is from genome assembly GCF_048593235.1 of Sminthopsis crassicaudata. NCBI lineage: Eukaryota > Metazoa > Chordata > Mammalia > Dasyuromorphia > Dasyuridae > Sminthopsis > Sminthopsis crassicaudata. The sequence continues at coordinate 203,817,508 of NC_133622.1, forward strand.
CTGCAAATCATGGCGCACCACAATCTGGAAAAACCACCAAGTGGACCAGAAGCCACAAGAACACCCAGCGAGATATCTGCACTCTACGAAATATCCAGCAAAGCGTAAAACCTGGAGGGGCCTCTTCCCCAGAAGCGGCTGCCATTGTTTCCCAAGAACCATTAAGCATTTGCTATGTAGCTAATATTGAGGCAAGGGCTGGGGATACCGTAACCAAGATGAAAATAGTCCTTCCCCCAAATGCATTTCCATTCTTCTTGGGGAAGACCATAAAGGAGGGTGCTGGTGAGCGTCCAAGAGAAAGAGGGATTCCCTATAAATGGTAAGACCCTAAAACTCCTGCTTGTGGGATGCCATGATGTCGACTCCATCCAGTTCCACAGTAAAAGAAGAGCTCCTTTCTCACCGAGATACGCCCAAACAGATCTAAAAATCCAGAGATTAAACACCCCAAGTTGATAAAAATGCTAACTGTTCAAAATAGGATTTCCAATTGGAAATCAGCATGTTCAGTTAATCCACAGTATGTATGTGTGTTTGTGAACATATATATATACAGACACATAAAAATAAGTATTTATCTCCTGAATAATTGCTATAGATGGGCAACCAAGAATTAAATGAGAGGAGAGTGGTCTGGTCACTTTTAGAAGGAAAGTGGGCAGCAGTCTCTCACAATAATCACACACACACACACACACACACACACACACACACACGTGTTTATTCTCTTGGCAGTCTTGTGCGACTATGAATTATGGCACGCCACAATCTGGAAAAATCACATGGCTGAAAAAGCACTCGGTTACAGCGACACTTCCATTAGCCCATCCGCAGGTACAGCTTAGATCCTGCCAAGGGTGGGTCCAGAATTAAGCCAGAGGAAGAGCCAGGTTTGCAGCCATATTTGCAGGTTAGCAGAGCTTGCCATGGCCTCCAACTGTTAGCCACCCATTTCTTAAACATCAATAGTCTCCTGGGGATATTATGATCTCTGAGAACTTAAAATGACAACCCAAACCAACAAAAAGGCACTTAGTGAGTGGAGGGAAGTCGTGGCATTTTACTAATGATGGAGTTTGTTCAAGAAAATGTGTGGGGAAAAAAAAAGAGAATGTGTTAGGGGCAGCTAGTGCAGTGGAGAGAGCACCCGCCCTGGAGTCAGACACTTAACACTTCTGGCTGTGTGACCCTGGGCAGGTCACTTAACCCCAGCCTCGGGGGGAAAAATGTGCTAGAAAGTTCATCACTGTGATCAGGTTGGCTGGTCACATTTTGAGAGCGAACAAGGTAACAGCTAGCCTAACGTACGTGGGCCGCCCATATAAATGGGTCTCGCAGACTGTAGTGTCCCAT